>NC_057801.1:102123577-102126276 GCF_018294505.1 Triticum aestivum
ACATCCATGGATATGTGTAGCAGAGGGATAAGGTTGGGAAAAAGACAAAGGTAGAGCATCGGAGGGTTGGTGGTGGAGTGGCGTCTCACAAATGGTGGGAGAGGCCTGCTAGACAAACGGAGGGTATGAGTGCAATATCAATAAGATAGGGCGGGGGATGTCTGTCTGTCTATGCACATGCGTGTGAGAGACGGGTCGGGAGGTATTCAAGGATGATGAGGGGAGAAGATATGGTTGTGGGAAGCATGCGTAACTACATAGGAAGATCAACCGTCATGTGTCCGAGAAAAGGAGAGACATAACTAGCGAGGTAAGTGTATCGGTGCTTGGTGAAAATGAATTATAGTCGACCTGGATATATGTAGGGAGATCAGTTCATATACACGCCTGCATGTGTTAGAAGCAAATAAGGTCCGGAGAGGCAGACAGGGGGAGAGAGTGTGGCTAGGAGGTGGTGCGAGAGGCCTACCATGTCGAGGGGGAAGGAGTGTGCGAGCATGTAACTAATGAAAAGAGGGGCGGGAATGTGCACCTGCGTGGAATCGTATTGGACATATGGGGGCATGGACGGTGAGAAGAGAAGAGGGGAAGTATATATGTGTTTGTTGTAGGCACACTTGGCTAGAGAGGTATATCGACCAGTGTGTGCCAGAAAGAAGGAGCCGGGGGCCTACACACACCGCTGGTGGACGACCTAAAGAGAAATAATGAACGTGCGCGATGGAGGGGACGCTAAGGGTGTGTAAGGGGGGCGGGCGTGTGCATGCACGATAGAAAGTTAGCGCTAGCTAGCTACAAATTGAAGAGGATCGTGAAGGTGTAAAAGACGAACAAAGATCATAATTCATTATAAAAAGGTGGATACAGATACTTGAAGAAGAGATGATAATGTACAACATTGATTATAATTTGGGCTAATGAGTGGCTTTTGCAACTCAGGTCTAAATACTTGTCATAATGTAGGGGGCGGGGCACTATACTTTGTGTGATAAACACGGTGTACGTATGGAACATGGTTTAGATTATGAATATATAGTTAGTACATCAAATGTGCTATTATTTGGAATGAACATCAAGTGTATTCAAAAAATAGAATTCGAGTTCATGTAGTACACATAGTTCATATCTATCTCTATAGTAATCATGTGGTGAGTTATTAAGGTAATACACGAATGATGGTTGAAGTTGGCAACAATCATGATTGTAGATTCTTATTGAAATAGAGAAACGAATTCAAATTTAGTTCGAATTGCAGCGGTAGTATAGACATTTGGAATGCACTAAAATGTTGGTATGAGTAGGTTACATGCATTATATAGCAAAGCGAAAAAAATTAATCGGACATAACATGGATTCATACTCCCTCCTTCCATCTATATAGGGCGTAATGAGATTTTTAAGACCGCCTATGACTATTGACAAGATTAATAGTACATGACATGCACAATGTGAAAATTATATCATTGAAAGAACCTTTCACAGACGAAGTTAACGGTGTGCTTTGTGTAAGTTGCATGGCATATATCGTTGCTCTAATATTTGGTCAAAGTTAGCATCGAAAAACGCATTAGGCCCTATATAGATGGAAGGAGGGAGTAGCTTTGAATAGCATTTGCATAATAAAACGAGGCAAGACTATCTCTTTGTGTGGTGTGAATAGTTTTATTTTTTTCGTTTTCTTTTTGGTTGAGGGAAGTGCGAATTGATTTGGTACGTACAAGTACAATATTACTACACGTTAGGTTAGTTATATCCCGAAAATTCAGATATCGTGCTCCCAAAACTGGCGCCTTCAGAACCCATGCCTTGCTATCCCGAAATTACAACGCGCGCGAAAACTCCCTCCAGCTGCCAAATCCCGACACGCGAAATCCCCCTTCTAACCCTGAGCCGAAAGGGCCACTAGTTCAAATCGGTGTGGGGTACTTTTGTAACACACCCTACATTTTGGACAAGCGCGTCCGTAAGTCATGCTTCACCCCCTCCCATCGCCCCCTTTTCGCCATTCGAAATCCCAGGCCGCCATAACCTCTCCGCTCCAGCCGCGAAACCCCACCCTCCTTCGTCCGCCACGTCATCGCTGCCCAGCCGGAGCCTCTTCCCCGACGACGTCGTCCACCGCAACAGCTTGACGTCCCTCGTCCACCTCCCCGGATGAGGATCCGTCGTCCATCTCGCCATCCCGCCGGTTCAGCCGCCCCGTCCTCCACCTCCAAGGAGCTGCTCCGACGATCGCCTTGTCTATCGCGGCTGCTCCATCCCCACAGCGCTGCCTTAACCTGCTCCACCGGAACCGCAGCATCCTCACCGACTCCTCGGACGAAGCCGAGGCCTACTCGGCGCCACCAAAGAGGTTGTACACTCATTGCATCGCACCTTCTCCTTAACTCGACCTCCCGACACCGACGGTGCTCCATCCCGCACCCCCATGGAGCGGCTACCTTGAAGCCGGCGCCGCGGGCAACATATCCACGGCGGCTCTCCCCCAGTGCGAGGCCCCTTCGGCGGTGGCGTCCATACCAGCTGGATCTGCTGCTGCTGCTCCGGCTCTCGCTCGCTCGCTCGCGCTACTGCTGCTTCTCCGGCTCTGGCTCGATCGCTCGCTCGCCCAGCTGCTGCTGCTGCTCTCCCACTCGCTCGTGCTGCTGCTCTGCTCCGATTAAGCCACACTTCAGTCGACTGAATCGACTTTTGGGTCA
>NC_057801.1:102126490-102134125 GCF_018294505.1 Triticum aestivum
GGGGCTCGCCGGAGTTAAGGAAGAACCACCCGCAGCGGGGACGGGGGCTCGCCGGAGTTAAGGAAGAACCACCCGCAACGGGGACGGGGGCTCGCCAGAGAGGTACCCCACTATCTATCTTAGGGTTCAGGGTGGGGGGCCTAGAGGGCTGGCCGGGGCGGCGGTGGCGAGTTGTTTCGGTGCGGCGAGGCGGTGCTGGGGCCGGCGGTTCAGCCGGTGGTGGCAGGCGGCTCAGCGGTGTGCAGGTTGAAGATGAACTGCAGGCCCTCCCTAAACTACATGTCGAGTGTCTCTCTGCTACCATTGCATTCAATTTCGACAGTAGCATTCAGATTCCACAGTTAATTTCAGTTTCGACAGTTAAGTTTAGAGTCAACAGTTTTTACCTCATCTGTTGCAATCAGATGGTTTTTGGTGATGTTAATTTTACATCCATTTTTCATCATCTATTGGAGATGCTATTAGAATCCCACTTGAGATTGACGATGTCAGTCTTGTGCTGCTTCAGCCTTGACGTCTTACGGCTCACCGGAGCTGCTCCAACGACAGAACGATCCATCACAACAGAGCAGTGCCCTGGATGCCGTCTACAGATTCCTCAGATCTTCCTCCACACCTCCGACAGCCACCTCTGCCTCAACTGCTTCAGCGACCAACCCAATGATTATGAGGTTGACACGGCTACGACAAAGAGGTGGTACACTTTTTGCGTCACTTATTACTATACATTCACGTCGATCCATTAGGGCTATTTTGGTTCAACAGAAAAACATTGCAATAGGGAATTTTCCAATGGCACTCTACTATTCAATTATTCATGCATTTTTTTGAAAGGAATGAAGCAAAACATCCACCTAGACCTACTTTTCAAAATCCTATGCATGAAAACAAGACCAAGTGCATTAGTGCCAGAATAACATTCTAACTGTACACGCTTTCATATGGTTTCTCTTTATTTTGGCCATGTTTCTTTGCATTCCTCTGCTCTTCC
Organism: Triticum aestivum; assembly: GCF_018294505.1. NCBI lineage: Eukaryota > Viridiplantae > Streptophyta > Magnoliopsida > Poales > Poaceae > Triticum > Triticum aestivum. The sequence continues at coordinate 102,127,482 of NC_057801.1, forward strand.
AATTCTTGTAAACCAAACACCCAAGTTGATAGAAATCCTGTGTTTACAAATGCTCTGTTTACCATGTGCATTTTCCTATCCTATTCCGGTGTTTTTCCTATCCCTGCGTTTTAAGAATCATACAAGCCAAATGAGCCCTTACAGAATTACTTCAGTTACAGGTACGTGTCGAAGGGAACTTTGTGTGGTTTGTCCTGCTCCTGCCGCGACGTCGTCCACCTCACCTGAGCTACTCCATCGAAAGAAGCATCCACCAAACCAGACATCACGACTCCTGACCGTCTTTTGCCGCCTAAGATCTCCTTCCCTGCCGCCGGCACGCACCCCAACGGCATCACCATCATCGACTCAGCAGATGAACCTGAGGAGTACACAGGTCCACAAGAGAGGTCGCACTCTTTTGTTTCTGCTTATGTTATGCATTTCTTAAACTTACCTGCTACTTTATCATCCTGTTCAGCTCTTGGACTCCCAACTCAGGTCCAAATTCATGTTCAAACTTGAGTTCTAAATTAGTTGTGGGGCACATATCAAGGCAGCAATGAATAGTATGTCTGTCTAATATCTGGTTCACCTAGGGTATGCCTTTGTTGTTCATCTTGGGTGGGAAACAAATAGTAAAGAAATCATCATCTGTCTTTTTATTAATTTAAAGCAATCATCAGCCTGCTATCATTATTTTTGGATCCATCCACTGGTTGTTACCATCACTCTAAATTTCTGCATGCTCTCCTTACATAATCTCACCATATTCTTTCGTATGCATGTCAGATATTGTACACAGTCATGTTGAACATGTAGAGAAAAAGAGAAGAGTTTTGTGCGGCAATACAATGTCATGCAGACATCGCTCCATGGTGGGTTCAATGGCAAACCCTCCCCACCCCTCTCCAGATTGTAATCCAGAGGAAGATATCTGTTCTGAGGCAGATTCAGACGCCGCTGACCACTCCTATTTACCCCCCAAGGTGTTTGCTCTACCTTGGCATGATGATGTTAGTCATATCATGCATATGTTGCCTTGTAGTGCCTACTTTTGACATCATATATGTCATCTGCTTAGTTTAGACATGTTCTGTAATGCCACCTGTTTAGTTTCTATATCATATATGGGAATTATGCAGTCTCATGTCTTTTAGCCAGCCATAATATATGTGAAATGTGCAATGCCATCCTGTTTAACCAGGCATCATATATTTGAATGATATCTTGCCCATCCTTTTCTTCATTACATTTCCATTTGTCAACAATGTTTGTACATTAAACTACTCTTCCTGTGAATCAGCCATTTGGGTGGGAGATGGAAAAATCTGGAGTGAAAACAAGGCCTTCAGAGCAGACAGTGCTACCTGCCGAAGCAAATCTCTTGTTGGGTCCCGATAGCTCCTCAGAAATGGATTCAGAGACAGATGACCAGTCCTATTCCCCTACTGAGGTGTATGCTCTAACTTGGCACAGTTATACTGCTCATATCATGCATACGATGTCTTGCATTGCATAGTTTAGACATCATATACACAATATTCAACACCATGTTCTTAGTTCCGACATCATATCGAATGCCCTCTATTTAGCATATAAATCACATATGTGAATTAAATGATGAGATCCTGATTACTTAGATAACATGTAGGTGAATTATGTCATGCGATCCTGTTTTGTTATTCATCATATCTTTGAATTATGTTATGCTATGCTATCCAGTTTAGATAGACATCATATATGTGAAATTATGTCATGCTTTCCGTTTTAGTTAAACAATATACATGTCAACTATTTCATGCCCTCTTTTTTCCACACTATCTATTGCATCTATCTCTCATACAATGTATGTACATTCAACTATGTTTCCTGTTTATCAGCCATTTGAATTGGAGCGGGTGATGCCAGTATCTAGCGGAATAAAAACACGATCTTCAAATAAAATAGTGCTACCTATTGGTGGAGATAGCACCCTGGTTGTACATGCACAAGAACCAGCCCTACCTCACATAACCCAAACTCTCGCAGATTGTACCCCTACTGTGATGGACAGAGAACCAGCTTCACCCAATCTAACCCCAACCCCAGCCGATAGTAACCTAGTTCCTGTTGACAGAGCACCATCTCCACCACAGAGCTCCCACACTACAGGAATCAGCTACTTTGCCATCAGCCACGGCGGACGGCAAAGGCACGTATGGCGAACGGCAAAGGTCTTTGCCGTCCGCCGCTGACGGCAAAAGTGGATGGCAACGTATGGGACGGCAAAGAGCTACATTGCCGTCCGCTTCGGGCGGCTGACGGAAAGGGTCCTTTGCCATCAGCTGCCGACGGCAAAGAATACTGAAGGCAATAATTGCATTGTTACTCCGTTAGGTGGTTAACGGCAAGCCTTTGCCGTCGGCCGCTGACGGCAAACATCGAAAGGCCTTTGCCGTACGCCGCTGTAGGCAAAGTTTTTTTCCTCTTTGCCGTCAGCCACTGTTGGCAAACTGACCAAATAGGTCAGCCTCCCAGGAAGCACAGTTGCCTGCCACGTGGCCTCTTTGCCGTCCGCTGCTGATGGCAAAGAGACCTTTGACGGCAAAGAGCCTGCATATTGGCTCTTCTTTTCTGTTTTTTTAAATCCAACAATTTTCACAGCAAATATATATGACATATATAGATATATTTCACAGAGCTATTTAACAGCACATAAGTTTCATCGTACATACATATATAGTTCCATCCACTCATACATAGCAAGTTCCATCAAGATAGCAAAGTTGCACATACATATTACAATGCAAAGTTTCATCAAGATAGCAAGTTCCATCGTAGCAAGCTAGAAGAATACTAGAAGAGAATGAAATTAAAAACAAGCACTCCATCATAGCAAGCTAGCTTCCGAGATGTGAATGAAATCTGCAAAATGGCAAATAAGAAAGTTAGGAAAAGGTGACTAGAAGAAGAAGACTAGAAGAAGAAGCACGCCATCATTTGTGAGGTAACTTAGGTGAAATGAATCGTTTATGAGCTAACTTAGGTAAAATGCATCATTTTAGAGCTAATGTAGGTAAAATGGATCGTTTATGACCTAACTAAGCTAATTATGCCGTTTTTTTACATAAGTAAGGTAAGTACATGTCATTATTGAGCAAACCTAGTTAACTAAGCATATTATAACTAACTTAGGTCATTTTGGAGGAAACAAAGCTAAGTATAGATCATTTTAGAGCTAACTTAGGTAAAATGGCTGGTTTTGGAGGTCAATAAGCTTATTAAGTCATTTTGCAGGAAAATAAGCTACGTCTAGGTCATTAAGGTAAGCATATTGGATGAAATAAAGCTAAGTCTAGGTCTTTATGCATTTGTTAAGCAACAAACTAGAGAAACTTACCTTGATCATGGAGGTGTGGGAGCGGGCTGGCTCAGGCCAGTAGCTGGAGAAGGATCGTGTGATGCTTGTGTGGAGTAACGCTGCACCAAAGATCATTTCCAATGTTTCGTTAGCATGATGACACTCAAATGTTAAGACTAGCTAGTAACGTCCATTCAAATTAAACTCACCGTGGTCTCAGGAGCAATATCTGGATCAATGGCTATGGAGCCACGGGACCTCCCGCCACTAGATATCATCACCTGCTCTGGATTGTAGGGGATCTGGCTTGGGTTAAACTCCTCCCCTTTCCTCGCCTTCCCCTTGACTTGCTTGTAAGAGGCAGTGTGGGCCATGGCATACAGGTCGTACCCCTCTAGCACCTTATCCATCTTATTCTAGCATGCCTGAAAGAGAGAAACAAAGTAAATTAGTAATTAAAGGGCTCAAGCTAGCATGATGAATGAATTGCATTAATAATGAAGCAAACCACATTACCCAATTCCACCCGAGCTGATATAAGCTGGAGTTACCTTGATGGTGTGGCACACCTTCAATTTGGGCACGTTTGTCCTTGGCCTCAGTCGGCCCCCCTTCCATCTTTCAACACCTGCCATGACAAAGAGTAAACAAAATTAGTACAACATAAAAAAAATACCGACATGAATAATAATATGTATATCACTTAAGTGTATCATCATCAAGTACAACATAAAAAAATTGAATACCTGACACTACTAATAATCTCGATCAGTATCATCAATAAATGCATAATCATCATCATCACTATAATCAATGACGGGCTCATAGGGTTCAGTGGCATCAACATGTGGAAGGCCACCTTTACGTAATCGGTCAAGCATTGAGAGGTCGTCCGCAGCAGTAACCTCTTCTTGTTCCGGCTCTTCTTGTTCCTCCTCTGGGGTGATGTGGGATTCACTTTCGCTGTCTACTTCAATGTTTTGGGGTGAAGTATACCGGTTCTTGAAACGCTTTTTGGAAAGACGTGTCTCTTGGAAGAATTCTCCTTCATATATGTCTGGGTTAATGTGAGGTTCATAATCCTCTTCCTTTGGGGGAGATAGTCTAGCACGTGGCGGCACTTCATAAACGACATCCCAACCTTTCAGATTTGGATTAGTTTGGCAGGCCGAGGGTAGATAGAATACTTGGGTCGCCTGTTGAGCCATAATATAGACATCAGGAACATCTAAATGGGTGCTTTGGTTGATTTCAACTAGCCCTATATGTTCATGAGTCCTTCTAGTCTCCTTCGGCTGAAACCAATAACATTTGGAGACTACCACATTCGGTGGGTTTTCACCATAGAATAGAAGTTCATAAATTGCTTCAACTCTCCCATAATACTCGGTACCTCCTTTGCCGATAGCAGATACACAACAATTTGTAGACTTTCGGTTGGCCATAGATAGCTCTTTGCCATAGGTACGAAAACGATACCAGTTGATGTCGTATTTGTCAAATGAACGAACCTTATAGTCAAAACCATTAGCGACTTGTCTCAATTCGGCGTCCATAGACTCTGAATTAGCCTACAAGTTTAATATGATAGGATTGTTGCATTACGCACAAATTAGTGAATGAAATGAAATTGTCTAATAGAATTTACCGTTTGTTTGAACCAATAGATGAAACCGGGATAGCTGCCTCCTTGCTTTGCGAGAAGCTCATACTCTTCGATGGAATCCTTTTGGATCACCGCTCCATACGAGAATAGGGCGATGTATCGACTGTATGAAATATCCAGGAATAAGAGCAGTTCAAAGAAAATAGAAGTTGCGAAACAATGTACTGAGAACTTACTCGATGTACGGCTGCACTTCTATCAGGTTGTTGAAGATATACAATGAAATGGTCCGCCATTCTTCGTTATCCAAAGATACTGGATTTGAAACACTGGCTGGTGCGAGATTTCCTTTGAATAGGCTGAGGTTGGATCCACCCTTTTTAGGCTCGTCAGCATTGTACCGAGGCTTCGGATTATGCAAATGACGATTTTTGGTTTCGTAGTGTGCTGTCACGAAGTTTGCCGCCTCCTCAGTGATGAATGCCTCAGCCATAGACGCTTCAATTCTATGTTTATTTTTACATTTTTCTCGAAGCGTCTTCTGCATCCTCTCAGTTGGGTAGCACCAACAATTTTGCACGCCCCCCCCCCCCAATCTTGCCTCGGTCGGGAGATGCAAAATCAAATGCTGCATTGGATTAAAGAAGCCCGGTGGAAAGATCTTCTCTAACATGCAGATCAACTCTGGCGCCAACTCTTCCATTTCTACTAGCACGCCAGGCGATAGTTCTTTCGCACAAAGAACACGGAAGAAATAGCTGAGTTCTGCCAGTATTAGCCATTCATCCTCAGGGATGAAGCCACGCAACATCACCGGCATTACCCGCTCAATCCATATGTGCCAATCATGACTCTTGAGACCAAATATCTTCAATTTATCAAGACTCTCTCCCCTCTTTAGATTCGTTGCATACCCATCGGGGAACATCAACTGCATTTTCACCCACAAGATAATTTCCCTCATAGCTGGCCTTCCAAGATTGAACCATGCCTTTGGCTTCGTCCAGTTCTGCTTTCCTTTCGGTTCTTTCATGTTTTGTAACAGCCTATCACATAGCGCCTCCAGATCGACTCTAGCCTTAGTATTATCCTTTGACTTCCCATCTATGCCGAACAATGTACCAAAAAGTGCCTCAGCGATATTCTTCTCAGTGTGCATCACGTCGATGTTGTGTGGGTAAAGGAGGTCTTTGAAGTAAGGCAGATCCCATAAGCATGTTTTGTGAGTCCATGCGTGCTCAGAATTATACCCCTTGAAGTACCCTGGACGCTCTGGATCTGGCTCGAGAGCGTTTAACTGATCCAGGGTCTGTTGGCCTGTCAACGCAGGTGGTGCAGAGTTTTTTACAACTCTACCTCTAATGAAGTTCTTCTTGTCTTTCCCGAACTTATGGCGAGGATCCAGGAACTATCTATGCATGTCGAAGCAAGAAAACTTGTGACCGGCCAGAAGCCAACGACACTCAAGAGCTCCCTTGCATGTGTGGCACGGGAACCTTCCATGCACACACCAGCCAACGAATAGCGCATACGCCGGCAAGTCATGCATCGAGTACATGTACCAGACACGCATTATAAAGTTTCGTTTGCTATATGTGTCGTATGTCTTGAACCCATTATCCCAGGCTTCTTGCAATTCGTCCTTAAGCGGCTGAATGTACACATTCATATTTTTCCCCGAATAGTTGGGCCCTGGAATTATCAATGTCAGGAAAA
>NC_057801.1:102134349-102136306 GCF_018294505.1 Triticum aestivum
AAGACAAATATGGGCCAACAACTGTATTGGGCTGCTGTCATACCAAGCACACTGAACCCATCGGTGCTGATGCCGACTCGAGGATGCCTCGGATCTGCCGCTTTGTCAGCATGTAATTCATCAAACTTTTTCCACGCAACACCATCCGATGTGTGTACCATCATCAGATTACCATCTGCATCTAGTTCGATTCTTTTGCCTGTTTTGTGCCATGTCATCTGTCTGGCCGTCTCTTCGACCATGAAAAGACGTTGAAGTCTTGGTACGATTGGCATATACCGAAGAACACTAACAGGGATTTTGGTTTTTGTCTTCTCACCCATACCGTTGTCTACCACAATATACCTAGAACACTTGCAAATGGGACAATAGTTCAAGTCCGCATAGTCAAGCCTAAATAAGGCACATCCTTTCTCACATGCATGTATCTTCTCATAGGGCATCTTCAGTGCACGGAGGATTTTGTCCGACTGGTACAGGTTTGCAGGCATTACATGGCCTTTGGGTAGAAAGCGTCCAAATACTGTCATAATTGCGTCATAGCATTCTCTGCCCAAGTTGAACTAAGCCTTCAAAGCCATTACTTGTGAGATGGCATCCAACTGACAAAGCTCAGTGTGCTCGTGGAGCGGACGTTTTGAAGACTCCAACATTTCATTGAAGGCCTTTGCAGATTCCTCCATCTTCTCGTCCGAATCCCGAGCATCATCATAGTCTTGCACCATGTTTTCCATCCCGGTACCATGCTCGTCGGTGCAACGATGATCCACCTCAGCTCGGTCACATTGGGCAGACTCACCATGAAATGTCCACACCGTATAATCAGGCGTAAAACCATTCTTCTGCATGTGTTTACCCATTTTAGCCTCTGTCCTCTTTTCCCAATTGCCGCATCGGAAACAGGGGCACCAAGTTTTCTTCCGGCCATTTGCAAATGCGGCTTGCACAAACCCCTTGGTTTTTGTGAACCATTCAGTGCTCCATTTGTTCTGACCAGTGTGACCGGTATACATCCACGCACGATCACTCATCTTGACTTTCAGAGCTACTGGACACGCAACAATTATATATATAATTCACCATGTATATATTCATCAGTTGATCTACTTTGTCAATTTTATTACGTCCATGCAACCTACACTCTAATAGGTAATGATAGGTCCTAATCCCACCCGAGTATGTGTAGATTGGGTTCATTTTCCCAAGCTATGCTCCGGATCCGACGCAAAATTTCGGCAGCACCTCCCCGCTGTTCTCCTGGTACACGTCTCTGCAATAAACAGAGAGGATGTGTACCCGGAGAACAACAGGAGAGGCACTGACGAAATTTATGCGTCGGATCCGGAGCAAATCATATGGGAAAACGAACCCAATCTACACATACTCGGGCTGTCCATGGATAGCATTGGACAATTCGAAAGAATCAAGGTTATAAATATGCAAATGCATGCATATTTATAACTATCACGCTTTTGAATGGGAGACACATATTGGTTACGCATACTGATGATTCAAGACACATATATAGCTAGCTACCAAATTTCATGTCATTTGTGCAAATAATTAATGGGGGAGAAGGACATGTCATTTGTGCTCACCCACGAACGAAGGGGCAGAGCTCGTCAAACGCACAGCGAGGTCGTCGAACACCAAACCTCGCAGCGATGAAACAACTGCACATTTAAATCTACCCGATCAACACAACTATATATGATGTTTTTCATAACAAAATCGAAAAATATATGACCTAACTAATAATTCACAAATATATAACCCCGACGGCCTCTGGAAGGCCAAAGAACACCTTTTCGGGAGATTTAGGGGGTCGGGGTGTCATGTCGGTGTCGGGGTGCTGTTTCGGGGTTAGGGTGTCGTGTCGGGGTCGGGGTGTCGGGGTGTGGTGTCGTGGTCTGTGTGTCGGGGTGTGGTGTTGGGGTCAGGGTGTCGGGGTCAGGGT
>NC_057801.1:102136984-102266075 GCF_018294505.1 Triticum aestivum
GGGGGCGGCGGGGGCGGGGGCGGAGGAGGTCAAGGGAGAGATAAGAGTAATGGGCGGGGGAGGCGGCTCGGCCGTTAGTTAGGTTAGTTAGGGTAGCCTTTGCCGTCCGCCCTCCTTTGTCGTTCGCTTTTGTTCATATTTGCCGTCTGCGGCGGACGGCAAAGCGGGAGGACGTTAAGTTTTTTTAACCAGCTCCTCAGTGGGCCCCCCTCCCTCTTTGTCGTCTGCTAGCGGACGACAAAGATTCTTTGCCGCCAGCTAGCGGACGGCAAAGAACAGGCTGATGGCAAAGGCTTTCTTTTCCATCAGCCAGTTCTTTGCCGTCTGCTTTCGGGTAGCTGATGGCAAAGAGCTTCTTTGCCATCTGCTAGCTGATGGCAAAGAGCTGGCAGATGGCAAAGTAGCTGATTCCAGTAGTGCCAAACAAGAGCAGTTAGTAAAGCATCTCTAGTGCCCAAAGGGCCAGTACTATCACGACGAACCCCAGCTCCACCAGTTAGTACGCCTATTCCCGTGGAGGAAGCACAACCAGCCAGTCGTAGTTTAGCATCTATCGCATTTGATGTTGTTAAATCGTATGTGCGTATCTTCCCATCTTGGAAATATTATACTAAAGATGAAGGAAAATGCCAGTTGCAGGTGTTTGTCCAGGAGTTATGTGTAAGTAATGTTATTCATGGCAATTACTTTGCTTCATCCCATACATCCTACCTCCATGATGGTTATAATACAACAAATTTTCCCATTTTTCTCTATAGATAAGGACCGATTTGGAAACTCATGATGAGGTAACATGTGCTAATACCTCTGCTATCTTCAAGAATGCTTGGTGGCAGTATCAGAATTACCTGAAGAAAACGTACTTCACTGGCAAAGAAACTCATCAAATTCCCTTACGTTCTCCTGAGACACATTTACTGGACGATGACTGGGAACGGCTTGTTCTGTACTGGTCCCGAACCAAGAATGTGGTAAGGTCTATGAGCTCATTTTCTATTTTTAAGTATTACATTCTTGCGTCTTACTGTACTCTGTTCATGTAGAACAAGTGCCTAAACCTGAAGAACAACTGTTGTAATTTAAGATTCCATTGCTATCATAGTTCAAAAAAGCGCTAGGCATTAATTGTGCGTTTTGCCACCGCCTTGCACTTTACTAACCAAAGCGCATGCTTATGCGCAGTTATGCACAGATTAAGCGTAGTTATGCGCAATGTGTTTTGCCAACGCCTAGAGCCTAGGCGCGCTTAAGCGCTCGCTTAGGCGCCTTTTTTAACTATGATTGATTTGCTCTTGTATCATTTTATTTACTCATACAAACTTATTTTTAAATTGAAGGATCCAATCGAAACTCCAGTGGCACGGCAGGTATGTTCACGCATGTTTCTTTAACAGGTTTGCTCTTATCAATAGCTCTTTTGATTTCAATTTCAATTGTGTATACAGTTGACTTTCATATCATGCACATTACTAGCATCACAACAGAGCCAATAGTGTTGTTGTACATGTAGACCCATGGTACCCATCTGAAATCTTGTTGTGCCATGTAGTTTCCCACGCTTTGTATTCTTTCACTACTGCTTTGTCTTGAACTGATATGATTTGAACCGTGTCTCTATTTTGATTTGGCAAGACAATGCAGTGACCATAGGACATAGACATATGTTTGTTTGATGCTTTTATTATGTACTAGTACTTGCCAATAGAAGACTTGGTAGTTTAATCCTGTCCACCTTACTAATGAACTGGTTTACCAAAATGAGTTTCATATACTAGTACATGCTAAACTTGTTATGTGTCTACTTGTTTCTTCTTTTAGAATGCTGAGAGAATATTGGGGAAGAGTGCCTTATTAGGCAATGGTAAAGGAAGTAATGCAGATAAGGTTCATGATAGTGACACATCCTTGTTGGTCTCCAACAAAGTTTATAAACAGCTAAGGAAGACTATCTTGAAGACAGCGAGACAACCCCAAAGTCCTGTCTTGGTTTAGTGCTCGAGTTACTGGCCACTACCGCTCGCACAAGCTATTCAAACTCACTGTCTGAATCAGTTCGGTTTCTTGAGTCTCAACTACAAGCTGAAAGACATCGATCAGCTGTGCTGCGATAAGAAGCGGAAGGACTGCGGAAGTCCCTGGAGCATTCAGATGCATACTTTCTGGTGCAACAGCAAGCGTTGGAGGATTTTAGCGCCAAACAGGACAAAGCTAATCAGCTTGCTAAGCTTATTGCCAGCATGGTGGATACCCAGGATAACGTTTCTTGAGCTCTTCTGAAGTTGTTTCAGTTATGCTCTTGTTTTGCTGCCGCGTTTATTTGCACTGGTGGCCAATTTTGACGGCTAAGTGTATGTAATATGCTGCTTTGTTCCCTATATTTGCACTGGTGGCGAACTTTGATGCCTAGTGGATGTAATATGTGTAATAGCGGTAATAGGCTAGCCTTAATTGCTTGCTTATTTATTTCCTTATTGTCTTGTTTAGTTGTTTTCTTTTAGTCACTCCAGTTCTTTTTCTGTGTTTTTCTAGTGGCTACAATAGCCTATTTTTGGTAACTAGGCCAAAATAATCATGGCAACACACGGACTGTTGTAACCATGGGCCTCCTGCAGGCCGTATGATCCATGGGCCTTCGTTCGACCGTAGGAGCACCGGCCTTCTATACGGGCCGTAGGATCCATCAGCCTTCTATACGGGCCTTAGGGATCAATGGGCCTTCTACGGGCCATAGGGTCCATGGGCCTTCTATGGGCCGTACTATCCATGGGCCTCATACGGGCCGTAGGATCCATGGGCCTTCTACGGAGCGTATCATCATTTCGCCAATCATGGGCTATACTATTTGTGGACCATAATGGGCCATTAATAGGTCGTATTTGATAACTCTATGAAAACAACCCAACGGGTTTTTTTACATGAAAACGGCCCAACGTATTAACGGACCGCAAATGGGCCGACTGTAACGACGGGCTGAATTTGGCCCACAAGCAGAAAATGACAGTAACGGGCCGTATGTAACCGAATCCTGCAAATGAGCCCAAGAATCAATGGGCCCTGAGAAGGCCGAAAGATAACTTGGGCTGGAAACGGCCCAATGGAATAACGAGCCGTTAATGGGTATAAAGTGATACACTGTTCATTACGGGCCAGTTTCACCACGGGCCGTTAATGGGCCAAGAGTTACACGGGCCGGAAGTTAAAACGGGCTGAATCATATTGGGCGGCCCAGATGACGCTACTGGGCCTAATTCGGATAGGGCGTAATGGGCCCTGGGTTAGCGGGCTGTAAATGGGCTATATGCGAACATGCCGTTAACAGGCTTCCCATGGGCCGACCCGCCACCTTTTGACCAAGTCAAACGGGCCGGCCTTTTCACAGGAATGGGCCTTTGTTGGGCCGTGCCTCGTGTCTCCGTATCATAGGCGCCTTCGGTTCAATGAGCGGATGACATCTGTCCCAATGGTGAGCCGACACGTGTTTCCTCCAGCCAATGATGATTTTACACGTGGAAAATCCCCATTGGTTGGGGCTATTAACGGGTTATCGGATACAAAACCCGACCCGATAGCTTAACATCGTTCCGTTATGGTGGATGCCACCTGTCGGTCACCCTTGACGAAAGCAGTTCTGTGACGCGGGATTTATCATCATGGAAGTGGACACTTCCGTGATGATAATTTTGGTAATCTCATGGAACACTTCTACGACAGCACAGGTATGACTATCTTGATTCTGTCATAAATTTGTCATGGATGTACATGCATGACAAAAAACGCGACCTACTGTGACAAACACGTATCATCATGGAAGTGTATTTTTTTTGTAGTGCCCCGAGTGGGAATTATCATGAAGATATGAGAAGACCGACACCGTCAACCCAAAGGATGGAGTACATGAATTTTGTCAGAACCATAGCCTTGCTTTTAAGTGTGTTAGAACCCCGTACCTCTGAGATGATCGATGGATTTGTTGGAAGACCCCCAAACCCTAACCCTTTTCTAGCTAGCCTCTTCGAATCTCGAGGATGAGATTCATTTTAAGTGTGGTAGGTTTGTAACATACCAAAATTCTAAATTTTGGAATGTTATATTAAATAAATAACTATGATTGTTTGTTTGGTTGTTGTGTGAATGATTGAGTGAAATTGAGTGCAATTTGAAACTTTCTAAAAGTTGAATGAGAGGGAATGAAATGACTTTCCCAACCTTTTATCCTTGCATTTTGATCTCAAAGAATTCAAATGCAATTCAAACACAAAACCCTAGAGAGAAGACGATATGACTTCTTCCATTTTAATAAATGAGAAGGGTTTTTAAAAGATTTGAATTCTAATTCTAAAACTTTATGCAACTCAATGACTTTCATGAGAGAAGATAAAAATAACTTCTTCAATTATATGAAATATAAGTTGAAAGTATTTTTGAAACTCCATTTCAAATTTGGAATTATTTGGATTTTATTCAAATTATTTTTCTCCTAAAAATAAATAAATGGAAATAAGGGTAAAATGATTCCCTTCAATGGAAAATTAGGGGAAAATAATTTTGAAATAATTTTGGTATTTTAAAAATGACTTTTGTTGGGTTTTAATGCAATAGTAGCACTGTTTTCTCTATTTGATTTTTTTGTGGATTTTATTTGATCTTTAAAAATAGTTCATGTTTCAGGAAATGTTTTTCTAAATATTTCGATGTATTGTATGCCTATATATAATTCTTATTTTGTGGTCTCTTTTTATTTTTGTTGTTTGTTTAAAAAAATCTAGGCGCCAGCAAGGCCAACCGGCCCAGCGGGCCACCCGACGCGGCCCGCCAGCGAGCTAGGCGGCCTGCCCAGCTGCGCCGTCGCACGATCCCTTTCCCCTCTCTCTTCTCTCTCTGACGTGTGGGGCCCATCATCGCCTTTCTCCTCCCGCGTGCAACCGCCGCAGCAGGATCACGTCGCCGCCGCCATATGCCGGATCTCACGGGATCGGGAATCCCTCGCCCAACCCCTCCTCCAAGGCGCCTCCCCTATAAGTACCCCACCTCCTCGACCCGTCCCCCTCCTTTCCCTGCACCCAAAAACCCCGCCCCCTCCTCAATCGCTCGCCGGAACCCGAGCGCCGCCGCACGCCATTGTCGCCCTGCCCCTTCACCCCGACCACCCAGTCGCCGTACGAACCCACCACCGACCCCTCCTCGTTCACCCAGACCTCCCCAACCCCTCGCCCGAGCTCCATAGCCACCAAAACACCCTCGCCACCGACCACCCGACGCCACCGCCGCCCCGACCTCGCGGCGGACCTCCTCAGCTCACCTCCAACGACGCCACGACCACTGCTGAGCTCGCCGTCGACTGCCGCACTCTCCCGACGAGTTTCCCGTGCTCTTTGACGACCGGAGCACCGCCCGCGTCCACCACCAAAGTCGGAGCACCTCGCCAGAGCTCTTCCACCGCGGCGGTAAGCCCTCGACCGTTTGATCTTCCTTCCACGACGTAGATTAGATCTCGCGTTCCCCTTCGGTTTTTATTTAGTGAACCGTTGGTTTTTTCTGTGTTTATTAGCCGACCGATGCAGTACTGCTAGCTATAGGTCGTCTGCCCGATTGCATGTTTCAGCCACTGCCGTAGGCCAATCCCGAAGCACCACGTGGCCCATGTCCACTCGGTAGGTTTTTAGGTTTTCTGTTTTTGTTTTAGATTTACAGAAATAGTTTCGATTTTAGATTGTTAATAACTTATATCCAAATTGAGTGATTTTTTTTGCATTGTGTCACAAATTTGTTGCAGTTTCTGTTTGTGTACTTAGTTTTCAAATTTGATTAGTTTAAATTTGAATTCGATAAAATTTGTTCGAATTACTAATTTGGTCCTATTTTGAGTTTTACAAAGTATTTTTGATTGATTCTTTTTGCTAGCGTTTTGTTATTGTTTTTTTCTATCCATTATAATATGGTGATATATTTTTATTTTATTTTAAATTAGGTTTTTAGCAAAACAGTACCGTTTTAGTCTTTTCTTTTTAGTTTTAATTGTTTTTAAACTATTTCTTTTTTTCACTTTTGACAAATTTAGTTTTGTTTCTGTTAGTCAACAAAAAATTTATTTTATTTTTTTAAAATATTTTATTTAGTTTTGTATGAAAACTTGTTTAGGTCATAGTTAGTGTTTCATAAAAGCTTTTATTCGTTTCCTTTTTACAAATAAAATTTTATGAAAAATACTTTATGTTAACATAGTTGTTTTACTTTTTATTTTCTGTCAATTTATTAATTTAGTGTTTTAATTGTTGTTAAGTTTTTACTTAGAACAAAACTATTTTGTGTTATGTCTTAGAGTTTTCTTTAGTAGTTTTGTTGTGTAGTTCTCCTTTGTTTTATTTGGTGTCCCTTGTTTTTTTGCGTTTTATTTGTTGGTTTTATTATGAGTGTTAGAATTTCTTGCTAGTGTGTTTGCTTATATAAATGCTATGTTTGACTATATAGATTTTCAACGGAGTGACGATTAGTTCTACCGAGTCCTTTTCTAACAGCGTTGTTATCTTCATCAAGTAATACCACACAAGTTCACTTTGACCATGCTTTCATACCTATGTTTTATTGCATTTTGTGGCATCTTTGCAACAACCCTCTAGTAGTGATATTGAATTCTGGTAGTTGAGTAGTATGTATGAGGTAGGAACCCATCACCCTATTACCAAGCCCGAGACGTTATTTATTTTAATGCTATGCTATAGTAGACGGGGTTTGGTATGAGTGCACGAGAGTGGTGTGAAGAAGGAGGACTCTACATCAATGACGACAACTCCATGATGGCATATGCAAGAACTACATCTTCAAACTTCAAGACTCGAGACAAGAATTCAATACACACTACTGGGTGAAGGATGGTTGACGGGCACCCTAGAGAAACCAGTGGATGGCCGGGATGCATGGAGAAGCGCCATGACATCTTGTGGAAAGCTTCACTCAAACTCAAAGAGATGGAAGAATACTTCATGCCCAGAAGCTTACCTGTGCAACTGCAAGTCACTATGGGCTCTGGGTTGGTTGACCTTATTGTGAGTCTGGCTGGGACGGTGCTAGTAGATGTAGAACTACGGTAGGATTGGATGAGCACCGGACAGTGGCCAGGGGAACTCTTCGAAAGACCATGTTTCGGTCATCTTGTTCTCAAACATCATGAAGTGCGAGAACGTAAAGAGAGGGATCGAATCTTGCGGGTAAAGTGTACAAACCTCAGCATAGGGTTAAAACCTAACGATTAGCTGTGCCACGGTTATGGACAATTTGAGCATCTGGACTTGGATCTATCTCAGAACTCTCAACACCGGATCCAAAACTTAATTGTGGTCAACTTATGATCATTTGGGCTATGAGACATCGGTTGGCGGAACCATGTCATGATAGAAAACTCTGTAGTACAGACCCTGGACATTTCCTTTGATGTAGGGAAAATAAAAAACAACTTTTCCATAAACAAAACTCAGATACAGAGCCACAAAGCCATACTGCATATAGTATAGTTTATCATCTGTTTTCTCTTATTGTGATCTTGCCGGTACATTCAATGTACTGACCTACATGGCTGCAACGTATCACGTTGCAGATACTTTCTTCCGACGAGTAAGAGTACGGTATAGGGTTATGGTCTACACTCAACCTGCCGTTGGCGCTGATGGGACTCCACACCTGATTCATTGTTTCCCCTGAGATTTATAAGGTATATATCCATTTTAGGTTATTCATACATGTGATTGCACTTTGATATATACATTGATGTACTATGTATGCGAGTATACTGATCCAGGAATGGCACAGATACACATAGGCTTGACCGTTTGAGGTCGGGTCGCTACATCGACGCCACCCAACAATGATGCAGCAGTCACCGCGCTTATTGATCATTGGAGGTCGGAGACACATAGTTTCCATCTTCGGACCGGGGAGATGACCGTGACGCTCCAGGATATTGCTATGATCACCGGTCTTCCTATCGATGGGAATCCTCTATGTATGAACACTGATTCTGATGGGTGGCATGCGCAGATGCAAGCCCTTATCGGTATGGTTCCTCTAGAGCCTCGGGAACCAGAAGCAGAAGACAAGAAGAAGGAAAGAGTCGCAGCCGGTGCTCCTTTCACGTGGATTACATTGCACTTTGGTACTTGCCCCGAGGAAGGTATTGAGGACACGGTCAAGACATATGCTCGTGTCTACATGTGGTACGTGATATGCAGGACTATGTTTGCTGATGGCACAGGCAAGAATGCTCCATGGATGTGGCTGAAGGCATTGACCATCTTCGATAGCGAATGGAGTTGGGGTTCGGCGACACTAGCTTACTTGTATAGATAGGTATGAAGTTGTTTCTTTTTCACTTCATTGCTACATTATCAATGCGATCTTGCTGTTAATTCAACCATGTTCTCTTTTATGTGCAGTTGGACGAAGCCTGTTGTTGGCCATCTGGAGGTATTGGTGGTTGTATGCTCACACTTTCCATATGGAGCTGGGAGCGTTTGCCGGTTGGACGACTGAAGACCGTGAAGTATGAGGATTGGGACGACAAAGATGACCCACTATGGCTCCCCACTTGGGCTTACAAGTGGGATGTGTTAAATGAGATGGAAGATGGCTTTCACAAGGTCAATGACATGTTGGACGCTCATTGTTGGAAGTGTGGATATTGAGTTGGAGAGACTATAAGCGATTGATGACCCACAAGTGTAGGGGATCAATCGTAGTCCTTTAGATAAGTATTAGTGTCGAACCCAACAAGGAGCAGAAGGAAACGATAAGCAGTTTTCAGTAAGGTTTTCTCTTCAAGCACTGAAATTGTAGGTGATAGATAGTTTTGTGATAAGATAAATAGTAACGAGTAACAAGTAAATAAAGTGCAGCAAGGTAGCCCAATCCTTTATGTACCAAAGGATAAGCCTAGACAATTTCTAATAATGAGGAAGGAGCTCCCGAGGACACATTGGGAATTATCGTCAAGCTAGTTTTCATCACGTTCATAAGATTCGCCGTTCGGTACTTTGATAATTTGAGATGTGGGTGGACCTGTACTTGGGTACTGCCCTTACTTGGACAAGCATCCCACTTATGATTAAACCCTATTGCAAGCATCCGGAACTACAAAAGAAGTATTAAGGTAAACCTAACCACAACATTAAACATATGGATCCATATCAGCCCCTAACGAAGCAACGCATAAACTAGGGTTTAAGCTTCTGTCACTCTAGCAACCCATCATCTACTTATTACTTCCCCATGCCTTCCTCTAGGCCCAAATAATGGTGAAGTGTCATGTAGTCGACGTTCACATAACACCACTAGAGGAAAAGACAACATACATCTCATCAAAATATCGAACGAATACCAAATTAACATGACTACCAATAGCAAGACTTCACCCATGTCCTCAGGAACAAACGTAACTACTCACAAAGCATATTCATGTTCATAATCAGAGGAGTAATAACATGCATAAAGGATCTGACCATATGATCTTCCACCAAGTAAACCAATTAGCATCAACTACAAGGAGTAATCAACACTACTAGCAACCCACAGGTACCAATTTGTGGTTTTGATACAAGATTGGATACAAGAGATGAACTAGGGTTTTGAGAGGAGATGGTGCTGGTGAAGATGTTGATGGAGATTGACCCCCTCCCGATGAGAGGATCATTGGTGATGACGTTGGTGATGATTTCCCCCTCCCAGAGGGAAGTGTCCCTGGCAGAACAGCTCCGCCAGAGCCCTAGATTGATTCCGCCAAGGTTCCGCCTCGTGGCGACGGAGTTTCATCCCATAAGCTTGCCCACAATTTTTTTCCAGGGTAAAAGTGATGATATGCAGAAGATGGACGCCAGAGGTCCACCAGGGGGCCCAGGAGATAGGGGGCGCGCCCTATGGGGGGCGCCCCCTGTCTCCTAGATAGGGTGTGGGCCCCCTGGCCTATTTCTTTTGCTCAGAAATTCTTATTAATTCCAAAAGGCTGTTTCCTGAAGTTTCATGACTTTTGGAGCTGTGCAGAATAGGTTTCCAACGTTTGCTCCTTTTCCAGCCAGAATTCCAGTTGACGGCATTCCCCCTCTTCACGGTAAACCTTATAAAATAAGAGAGAGTAGCCATAAGTATTTAGATATAATGTGTAATAACAGCCCATAATGCAATAAATATTGATATAAAAGCATGATGCAAAATGGACGTATCAACTCACCCAAGCTTAGACCTCGCTTGTCCTCAAGCGGAAGCCGAAATCGAAAAATATGTCCACATGTTTAGAGATAGAGGTGTCGATAAAAATAAAATACGGACATGAGGGCATCATGATCATTCTAATAACAGCAACATATATAGATTTTGTCATATTATTTCCTATGCTCAAGTAACAATCAATTCACAATGTAAAGTATGGTTCAAAAACTTCATTGGGAACTAACAAACTATAATCTCAGTCATTGAAGCAATTGCAATTTATTATAACATCAGAAAGAGTCAACAATAGAGCTTTTCAGCAAGTTCACATACTCAACTATCTCGTAGTCTTCTACAATTGCTAACACTCACGCAATACTTGTGGTTATAGAGTCTCAGCCAGACACTGAGAAAGATAGGGGCTTATTGTGTTGCCTCCCAACATATTCACCTTTAGGTGATGTCAACAATAATAGCCCATCCTAACTTACATCCAATTGGATATATATATCATGATCTTTCAAACACGACGAGCTTGCCAAAGGATAAAATGAAAAAGGGAAAGGTGAGGATAGACCCTTCGCAGAGGGAAGCAGAGGTTGTCATGCGCGTTTAGGGTTGATACACGAAATCTTAATGCAAAAGAACGTCACTTTATATTGCCCCTTTTATGTGGACCTTTATTATGCAGTCCGTCGCTTTTATTACTTCCACAACAAGTTCGTACAAAGCTTATTTTCTCTACACTAATAAGTCATACATATTTAGAGAGCAATTTTTATTGCTTGCACCGATGACAACTTACTTGAAGGATCTTACTCAATCCATAGGTAGGTATGGTGGACTCTCATGGCAAAACTGGGTTTAAGGATATTCGTAAGCACAAGTAGTATCTCTACTTGGTGCAAGGAATTTGGCTAGCATGAGGGGGAAAGGCAAGCTCAACATGTTTGGAAGGTCAATGAAAATATACTTTAACTGAGATGTCGGAAAACATAAACCATTACATTGTCTTCCTTGTCCAACGTCAACTCTTTTAGCATGTCATACTTAATGAGTGCTCCCAATCATAAAAGATGTCCAAGATAATATATTTATATGTGAACCCATCTTTCCTTATCACTTCCTATTAATTGCAACGATGACCAAGGCTATGTTCATCAACTCTCAACAATTTTTATGCCTCATACTTTCTATGTGTGAAGTTATCACTATCCATAAGATCAATATGAACTCTTTTATTCTTTCTACTTTATCAAGATCATAGCAACATAGCAAAGCCCTTGACTCAACACTAATCTTTATTATAGATAGCTCACGGACTCGATTACAAAAAGAGATCACAATGCAAAACTCAAAACTACTTGATATCAATACTTCAAACTACTAGATCAGGATACTACTAAAAGGATCGAACTAAATAAAGCGGTAAAGATAGGAGTGTGATGGTGATACGATATTGGGCACCTCCCCCAAGCTTGGCAGTTGCCAAGGGGAGTGCCCATACCCATGTCATTATGTCCTCGGAGGTGATGGACGTGGTGATGATGACGGTGGAGTTGTTGCATTTTTCTTCTCTAGCTTGCGTCTGAGGCTAAAATTTTCCTTCCTCAGATCCTCATTCTCGAGCTCAAGTTTCATTATCTTTTTTCATAGTGCTGCCTTGCTGTCCTGCAAAAACACATGGTGGGATAGATTGGACCTTAGGGAGGCTTGACTTCTTGAACTCCACATGCATATCACCAGGTTGAGGTAGTGGATCGTCCTCTTCATCGGAGCTTGTCTCCTCCTTCCACTTTGGATCATAGTCTTCTTCTTCCTCCGTGGTCCAGCCATAATGTTCCACATCCCCATATACTTTTGGGTTTGCGATATAATCAGCCATGTAGCTCTCCCCCTCAGAATCTTGGGACGACATCTTGTTCCAAATCTGCAACAGGAACAGCTCGAAACGAAAACAGGGGATATTTGCATGATACGTTGATCAAAACCTTTGGGAGTATATATAATCAATTTTTACCGACCAAAATACGTAACAAGCGAGAAAACGGAGTCTGGGAGGCACACGAGGTGCCCACGAGATAGGGGGCGCCCTACAGGGGGGCGCGCCCTCCACTCTCGTGGGAGCCTCGTGTCCCTTTCAGACTACTTCTTTCTTCCTAAAATTCTTAAATAATCCAAAACTGATGAAAATTATCATTAAAGTTGTTTTGGAGTCGGATTACTTACTGTACCACGTACCTATACCTTTTTGGGGTCTGGAACGTTCGGGAAAGTGTCCCTTATGTATTCCTCAGGGGTTACGGTTTCAATAACATTAGTTTCAACATTGATGGGATTACTTGAAATATAATGTTTAATTCTTTGACCGTTCACCGCCCTCGGATTTGTGCCTTCGAAGTTGTTGATTTTTATAGCACCAGAATGATAGACCTCCTCGATAACGTAGGTACCTTCCCATTTTGAGAGAAGTTTTCCTGCAAAAAATCTTAAACGAGAATTGAATAATAACACATAATCTCCTACGTTAAACTAACGTTTTTGTATCCTCTTATCATGCTAGCGTTTGACTTTTTCTTTGAAAAGCTTGGCATTCTCATATGCTTGGGTTCTCCATTCATCAAGTGAGCTAATATCAAACAACCTCTTCTCACCGGCAAGTTTGAAGTCATAGTTGAGCTCTTTGATAGCCCAATATGCCTTATATTCAAGTTCAAGAGGTAAATGACATGCTTTTCCATAAACCATCTTATAAGGAGACATACCCATAGGATTTTTGTATGCAGTTCTATAGGCCCATAATGCATCATCAAGTTTTTTGGACCAATTCTTTCTAGATCTATTCACAGTCTTTTGCAAAATTAATTTGAGCTCTCTATTGCTCAACTCTACTTGACCACTAGACTGCGGATGATAAGGAGATGCTATTCTATGATTGACATCATACTTAGCAAGCATCTTACGGAAAGCACCATGAATGAAATGTGAACCACCATCAGTCATAAGATATCTAGGGACTCCAAACCTCAGAAAAATAACTTCTTTAAGCATTTTAATAGAAGTGTTATGATCAGCACTATTAGTTAGAATAGCTTCTACCCACTTAGTAACGTAATCAACAACAACTAAAATATGTGTATAACCATTAGAGGCAGGAAAAGCTCCCATATAATCAAAGCCCCAAACATCAAACGGTTCAATAACAAGAGAATAATTCATAGGCATTTCTTGACGTCTACTAATGTTACCTATTCTTTGACATTCATCACAAGACAAGACAAACTTACGAGCATCTTTGAAGAGAGTAGGCCAATAAAAACCAGATTGTAGTACCTTGTGTGCAGTTCTATCTCCAGCGTGGTGTCCTCCATAAGACTCAGAGTGACACTTACGTAGAATCTTTCCTGTTCATGCTTAGGCACACAACGTCTAATAACACGATCTACTCCTTCTTTATAATGGTGCGGATCATCCCAGAAGTAATGTCTTAAATCATAAAAGAACTTTTTCTTTTGCTGGTATGTGAAACTAGGCGGTAAATATTTAGCAACAATGTAATTAGCATAATCAGCATACCAAGGAGCAGTACAATTAGCATTGACAACCGCTAATTGTTCATCAAGAAAGCTATCATTAATAGGCAGTGGGTCATCAAGAACATTCTCTAACCTAGACAAGTTATCTGCAACGGGGTTCTGTCAGGAACGGATTTTCGGGATATCAATTTCCCAAAAAATGGCCCTTGTGCTCACCAGCCCCAGGATTACTGTTAGCTGATGAGGCACCAACTTGATACAGAAACTCCAAGCAAAATACATAATATGTAGTACAAGACCATTCTGGCCTATGAGTACAACAATTGGTTTCTAGTGGTTAATGGCGGAAGCGGTTTGTGGTTCATCAGTGGTCATGGGACTCCATTTCCCATAGGAACAGCTGACCAGGTTAACTCCTATCTTCGCGAGGCGGTTGTCACCATTGCGTGGTTTCCGGGGCTGACATCGCAACGCTCCTCTCCAAGCAAGAAATCTGGCCAAGATAATATCCAGGGACAAGCCAGTGAGTACTTTGAATGTACTCGCAAACCTTATGAACACGGGTATAATATAACAAACGATAATCATGCTCTGAAATATTCTATGATCACAACGTCAGTCATAAAATAAAATCCCTGATGCATGCAAGCAGGTTATTTATATACAACATGAATATGCAATAACAGAGTAGTAATAAAATGCACCAATCGGGTGTCTAGAGCGACGCCTCGAAAGGATAGTAAATGACAAGCATGCCTCAGTCGGGCATCTGAGCGACACCACATAAAGGGCTTATAAAGTAAATAAATAACATCATGCCACAGTCGGGCGTCTGAGCGACACCATATAAAAGGGCTTATAAGAAAACATTTTGTCGGGGAAGGCTGATCCACGGACACCTATAGGGACCGGCGGGCCGGGCCCCTTTCAGTTCGGCGGGAGGCGGAGATCGCATGAAGAGCAGATCGAGGCGAAGCACACGAGCAGTTTTACCCAGCTTCGGAGCTCTCCGGAGAGATAATACTCCTATTGCTGCATGTCTGAGTGTATTGAGTTCTTTCTCGGGAGCGCTGAGTGCTACAGTACACACTAGCTGCTAACGAGACTGAGCGTGAGTGTTTTTCTGCCTTCGAACCCCCCTCTACATTGCGCATGTGCCTCCTTTTATATGCTAAAGGGGTCACCGACAGGTGGCAACGTAGACAAGGGTAAAAATGGAAAAGGGATTGTGGTTGGTAGAACTACCTGTATAGTGTATCCTACCTAACCCTGACGGCAGGGGACAAAGGCATTAAATGCCTGTCTATGTCGCCCAAACAGTGCAAAAAAGGACCGTCAGGGGCGCCACCGCTCGCCATGATGGCAATCTTGTCAGCGCCGCTTGCCACCGCGCACCGTTGGCTGCACAGCCTCCTGCCACGCACGCCTGGAAAGGCCCCAGGACGACACGTTGGTGGATGTGCTGGAGCGCGGGTACAGGGTGGTAGCTTTGCCGCGGCAAGCGCCTTGCCGCGGTCGTTGTCTTG
The DNA here is from genome assembly GCF_018294505.1 of Triticum aestivum. Taxonomy (NCBI): domain Eukaryota; kingdom Viridiplantae; phylum Streptophyta; class Magnoliopsida; order Poales; family Poaceae; genus Triticum; species Triticum aestivum. The sequence goes on from NC_057801.1 coordinate 102,152,238, forward strand.
TCGCGCCCGGAAGCTTGTCGCTCATCGGGCCTCGCCGAGACGCGTGGCGCGTCGTGGCAAGTTCCTTGAGATGCCTTGGTTGGCCTTCCCGGCAAGCTCCTCTTGCCGGGGCCTTGTCTCCTTGGCTTGAATACTTTGTTCTTGAATGGCTCCAAAGGAACCACGGAGGACCTTGGCGGTCACCCGGCAAGCCTTGCCGCGGGGTGCTGCAACTGCCCGTGCACAAGTTCGGGATACTAGGGTACCCCTACTCTAGTACACCGACAGGAGCCCCCGGGCCTGGGCCACACACGGTGCCGAGCGCTGTTGGGCCAGGCCCAAAACATGGCACGGGCACGCACGGCCTGGGTTACACCGTATCTTTCTCCGTATCCACCGCGCCCTCCCCGAACGGCACGCGTTGAATGTGGCGTCGTGGGAGATATCGTGGGTGGTTTCTTTATTCGGAAAGACGGAACGCCCGCCCCCTCCCTCTTTATAAGCAGGGGAAACAGGGGCAGTTTGCCCATCTTGCCGGTTGCTACTCCAATCTCAAAAATCTCCGCCGCTCCTCCCTCCTTCCCAAAGCCGAAAGAGAGCATCGCTCCGCCCCCCGTCGCCACCAGCATCACCAACGCTGTCGATCTCCCCCACCACCTCCGCCATGGCTCCGAAAGCCGACAAGGGGAAGGTCGTGAAGTCGGTCGAGGCGCAGCGGCTCGCGGCGTTGCGGAAGGAGCGGGCAATCTTCCCCCCTCAGCTCGGCGCGAAGGAGCTAAGGGAGTACTACTACCTCTTCTGGTCAACGGAGACGCGAGCGCATCCGCGTACGAAGGTACTCCCAGCTACTGCTTCGGAACTGGCTCCAAATGGGTACCCTTTCTTCGCGCTGTTCTTGTACTACGAGCTCTGCCCGCCTTTCTCTGAATTTTTCTGCGACATCATGAACACCTACGGGTTCCGCCTCCTTGACTTCACCCCCAACGCCGTTCTGACCATGGCAGTTTTCGCACATCTCTGCGAAAACTTTGTTGGAGTCTACCCAAATGTAGCTCTTTTCCGCCATTTCTTTATGCCCCGAGTAGAGAGAGGAGAGCCCTTATCCAGCGGAATCGCCTGGATCTCGAGGACCGGCAAGAAGGAGGCCTATCTGGAGGGAGAGCTCCGCAACAAGTGGTTGGAATGGAGAGCCGAATGGTGCTGGATTGTCGAGGAGAACCCACAGCCATTTACCGCCCAGCGCCAAACCCCAATAGCGCGCGGCAACGATTGGAGCAATGTGGCCCCAGAAGACGATAGGCTGAGGATTGCCGTCACCCGGATCCTACGCCTGAGGCATGCTGGGCTCACTGTAGGCGCTGTCGGCGCAGATTTTCTTCGCCGCCGCATCGCCCCCCTGCAGGAGAGGAGGAGACCCGCCTGGGAGTTCCAGAACGCAGCGGATATCATGAGGCTGCGCCCAGGCCTCAACTTCAACTTCACCGTCTTGGAATTGGACGCGATGATCCTGGAATTGTTCAAGCGCGATCCTCAACATCCCGAAGCGTTTATGTTGCTGGCGGGTGTCGTTCCGCTATGCAACAATTCCTCGCTCGACCGCATCCGTGCAATGATGCCGCTGTGCGATTCGCATGGAATCGTTCCAACTTGGCAAGAGCCTGCAGACGACGTCGTGCAGGAGTTCTTTGACAGCTTGGTAGAAGTGGCGGTCCGCTCTGATGAACAGAAGAGCCTCAACCGCGACACCACCGATGCAGAGATGCAGCGCATCGCCACCAGGCTGGAAGAGGCGGCAACAGCCACTGCCGCGGGCGAGTTCGGATTCACCGTGGAGGAGGCAGAGGCAGCAGAGGCGGCAAGCCTTGCCGAGCGAGAGGAGCTTGTCGGCGAGGAAGAGCTTGTCGGGCCTGAAACTGAGTCGAGCGAGCCCGGTGAGGGAGAGCTTGTCGGGCTCGAACCTTCAGGCAGCTCGTCGCAAGCGGAGCCCCCAGCTCCACCGAGTAGGCGTCTCCGCAGGGCCGGGGACGTAGCGGAGCGGTAGACGAGTCAACAGCCGCCGTGCCGTGCGACACGCTCTACCGCGGCAAGCAGTGTTGCCGTGGGAGCGCCCCACGCCGCTGCGGCAAGTGAAGCGGGGTCTTCCCGGTCCACCGCTACTGCTCCTGCCAAGCGGACAAGGGAACCTACTCCTCCGCCTCGTCGCACCGGAGGCGAGCCGGACTTCAATCTCTCCGCGCTCAGCTCCGACGAGGAAGAAGAAGAGTAAGATTCTTTGCTGTACTTGTAGTTCTTCAATTTTGTTGCTTTGTCTTGTATCTGATTTGCTTCATTCTGAACCCGTTCCTTTTTAGGACGCTGGCCCAGAGAGCGGCAAAGAGAGCCAAAGTCCCGGTGATCGTCATCGAGGATGAACCCACTGCGCCAGCCGGGGGTGTGTCCGAGACCACCTTGCCAGACCCGGCAACCATTCCCCAAAGCAGCCCCCAGCGCAGCCCCCAGCGTAAGTATATGGTTTACTTCCTGCTGTTAGGCGCGCATGAGTGCTTTTTCTTTGCTGATATTTGATTTTGGTTTGTGTAGGAGCAGAGCAGCTTCACCAGGAGTGTCCGGAAGCTGCTCCCGAAACGCCATCCGCTTCAACTACACCACCAATGGAGGATTCCCCGGCAAGGGAGCGTTCTACGGCAAGGGAGAATTCTCCGGCAAGGGACAGTTCTCCGGCAAGGGGCGGCACCAATGATCCTCCGGTGGTTGAGACCACGACTGCAGGTCCCAGTACAGGTAATCATCTTGCTTGAAAACTTCCCTTGGGTTCTTCTTCTTCGGACTTTCTTTTTGGATATTTGGTTGATTCTTCTCCTTTTTCTGTTCGTCGGATCCATCTGCCACGGAGCCAATGGAAACTGAGGTCACCGGCATGGAGAACGCACGCAGCAATGCCGACGACGCCGTCGCCACCGAAGGATAAGCTGGCGCTGATGAGCCCGCCGGCGAAGAGGCCGCCAAGGCTGCCGCCGCAGAAGCTGGCGAGGGATCCGGCGATCGCACTGACGGCCCCGAGGCCGCAGGAGCGCCAGGCACTACGTCGACCGCTGATCCCTCCGCGCTGCTGCAGCGCCAGGCTCCGAAGAGCCCCAGCCCGGCGCCTATCTGAAGGCCGGCGACAGCATCTTCATCAAGCTCCCCTGGGTGTCAAGCTCCAAGGCGTCGGTCGAATGAGAGATGCTGGACGGAGAGGTGCTTGCCTCCGTTGGGCTGACGCTGGTCGACGCGCCAAGTAGCAGCAGCGACGAGCCTGAGGAGGAGCGGCTGCTGCGGAAGTTGTTGTCACTCTACTGCGCTCGGCAGGCCAAGCTTGTGTCCCGAGAAGAGCTTGTCGCGAAGGCGGGGGTGGATATCGAGAAGCGCGCGGAAGAGCTCCGGGGCTTCAGGCAGGAAACTCTCCGGGCCCTGGCGGAGGAGCGGGAGCAAGTCATCGAGGAGCGGAAAGCCTTCCTCCTCGAGAAGGCTGAGGTTGAAGAGCAACAGCGGCTTGCTGCTGAGAAGCTATCTGCGTAGGAAGGTGAGTTGGCGCAGCGCAAGGTCAACCTTGAAAGCCACGAGGAGGAGCTTGCAGCGCACGAGCAAACGTTTGGCGGGGCTCTCAAGGAGGCAAAGGATGCTGCCGCAGCTGCCGAGGCTGCCAAGAAGGAGCTGGAGACAAAGATGGCGCAGCTGGAGGCCGATCTCAAGGCGAGCGGCGAGGAGCTTGCCGCGCTCAAGCGTGAGCGCGAGAAGGACGCCGCCGCTCATGGCGAGCTGCAAGGCCGTCTCGCTGAGAGGAGCAAAGAGCTCAGCACCGCCAAGGACTCCAACGCAGATCTTGAGTTGAAGCTGGCTATTTTGACTCAGACGCTGGACAGCGCCAGGGAGCGGGAGGTGGCCTTGTCGGAGAAGATCAAGGCCGACGAGGCGCTGCTGACGAGTGCTGCCGCTGCCCATAACTCCTTTAGGGGGAATGTGGAGCACTGGACCGAGGGTCTCGTGGATGCCGCCGCAGCCATCGACAGTGAGCTGGCGCAGCTGGGGATGGAGGATCTCGGGTACTCCTCCGATGAGCACCTCCAACCCAGCGCCAAGCTCAGCCTGTTCTTCGAAGGCGTGGCGACGGCCCTCCAGCGACTCCGGGAGAAGATCCCAAAGCAGCTGGCTGACGAGTCGTGCAAGATCTGCGCGGGGGCTCTACAAAAGGTGCTGGTGAAGGTGGCCTTCCGCAACCCAGGCCTCAACCTCACCAACGTCCTCAGGTCCTTGCCGCCGGATGCTGACCTGGAAGCGCTCAAGGCCCTTGTCGCACCCATTGTGGACAAGGTGAGCGGGATCAAGAGGGTTGAGGACGATCACGTAGATTAGGCCGCCCGTTTTCTCTTTTTCTTGTCGCTGCTGGTCATGTTATGAGAACAATCTGTTAGAGCTGCGACAAGCTATCTTGTAATATGACTCTATTTTGGATAGCGATTGCTATGTTATTTCCTTTACTTGATTCCTTACTTTGTATGTTTTTGCCCTACTCTTTTAGGGAACTTGTCGGCGCAGGCACGTTAGCCGCGAGCGCTGAGTGCGGGACGTCAGCAGCCTGCTGGCGGTGCCGCTACCGACAAGAAACCTTGTCGCAACTAGTCGCAGCTCACTTAAGTTGTTGAGCGGACTCGAAACAAAATAAGGGCGCAACTAGCTACGAGTTGGTTCCTCCGCGCACAGGTTTTCCATACAAAGCACGGTCGTTCAAGGAAGATAACTTAAAAATTAAAACTGATTGCTCAAACTTTGGCAACTTAGCTTTTCTGTCGTTTGCTTTCCGGTAAGGCGAAACTTCCTTGAACGACGCCTGGTCCACACCATTATTCTCTCCTTTCCCCCCGGCAAACTTGTGGGCGAGGGAACCTTCCTTCCTTTGAGAAAGAGAAAGAAGATAAAATAATGATACAGAGCCTTACGACTCGTTATTGCTTACCGGGGGTAGGCGCTGCACAAAGTGTCATATACATGCATGCAAAGAAAAATAGAAAGCATGAAATTGACAACGTGTGCGGAGCACATGAGCTTTACTTATGCACGGGGTCTGCGCCCGGCTTTGTACAAAGGATTACATGCAACATCGGCAAGACTTGTACAAAAGGTGGTTGCCGGAACAGGTTCCGGCAACCGCGCCTTACGGGTAAAACTTACGAAGATGCTCAATGTTCCAGGAGTTGCTCACCGGAATGCCATCTTCGGTCTCAAGGCGAACAACGCCAGGCCTAGTGACTCGCTTCACTCGGTAAGGGCCTTCCCACTTCGGCGTCAACTTGTTGGAATTCTTGGCGGACTAAACGCGCCGAAGAACAAGGTCGCCTTCCTCGAGACTTCTGGCATTAACTTTGCGGCTATGGTAGCGGCGCAAAGCTTGCTGGTATCGAGCAGCTCGTACAGCAGGCTGAAGGCGGTCCTCCTCAAGGAGCAGCGCGTCATCTTGTCGCAGCTGCTCTTGCTCAAACTCATCATAAGCGAGCATTCGAGGTGACCCGTATACGAATTCCGTGGGGAGAACTGCCTCTGCTCCATAGACCAGAGCGAAAGGTGTCTGGCCAGTGGCTCGATTTAGCGTCGTCCTGACCGACCAAAGAACCACCGGCAGCTCCTCAATCCAGTTCTTTCCGCACTTGCGCAGCCTGTCGAAAGTCCTGGTCTTGAGCCCGCGCAGCACTCCAGCATTCGGCCTCTCCGCTTGACCGTTGCTTCTCGGATGAGCAACAGAAGCGAAGCAGACCTTGGCGCCAAGATCTTGGACGTATTGCATGAAGGTGCGGCTCGTGAATTGCGTGCCGTTGTCGGTGATGATCCTGTTAGGGATCCCGAAGCGGCAAACATTCGACCTGAAGAACTTGACTGCTCACTGTGCTGTCACCTTCCTCACTGCTTCCACTTCCGGCCACTTTGTGAACTTGTCAATTGCAATGTACAAGTACTCAAAGCTCCCGACAGCTCGGGGAAAGGGGCCGAGGATGTCGAGCCCACAGACCGAAAATGCCCAGGATAAAGGGATCGTCTGGAGAGCTTGAGCTGGCTGGTGTATCTGTTTGGAATGGAACTGGCACGCTTCACACTTGGTTACTTGTGCAGTTGCATCCTGGAGGGCTGTCGGCCAAAAGAAACCTTGCCGGAACGCTTTGCCGGCAAGTGCTCTTGCGCCAATGTGGTGACCACATATGCCTCCATGTATCTCTGCCAACAGCTTTTGTCCATCTTGCCGGTGAATACACTTCAATTTCACACCGTTGAGTCTTCTTCTGTACAGTGTGTTGTCAACAAACTGGTACATACTTGACTACCGGGCTACTCTTTCCGCTTCTTCTTGCTCTTCGGGAAGTTCCCCTGTCTGAAGGAAACGAATAATCTGCTGTGCCCATGCTGGAGCGTGCGGCTCGACAACAAGGACTAAAGGCACATCTGCTGCTGCGGGAACATCCGCTTCTACAGCGAGTACCTGCGGCTTAGCCGGAGCTTGACGTTCCCCGGCAAGCTTGCCGGAGCAAAACATGTCGGAAGCGTCTGCTTCAACGGAACAAACCCTAAGGCTTGCCGGGGCAGACTGCTCCTCAGCACCCTTGGCATTGATCTTGGGGACCTTCTTGGCGGCGGCTTCGGGGAGCTCTGCCGGAAAATAGTCGCTAGAAATCAACTTACTTTTCTTGCTCTGTCCAGTTGATGGTGTTACAGATGGTTGAGTCAGTCTGAGCACAAAGATCCCTGGTTCCACAGGTAACTTAAGTGCGGCGCACTTTGACAGGCCATCGGCAATGTCGTTCTGAGCTCTTGGAACATGTTCCATCTGTAGGCCGTCAAAGTGCTCTTCTAGCTTTCTCACTTCATCAACATAAGCTTCCATCAACGGACTCTGATAATTCTTGTTCACTTGGCGGACGACAAGCTGTGAGTCACCCCTGACAATGAGCTTCTTGATCCCAAGGTCTGCTACGATCCTGAGACCGGCAAGCAAACCCTCATACTCTGCGGTATTGTTCGTTGCTTGCTCCTTGGGAAAGTGCATCTAGACTACGTACTTGAGGTGCTCTCCGGTGGGTGCAACAAGTAGCACGCCTGCACCGGCGCCTTGCAGCGAAAAGGCAGCATCAAAGTACATCAGCCACTCCTTGCTTGCTTCCTTGATGGGGATGCTTGTTTCTGGAATTTCTTCATCCTGCGTTGGCGTCCACTCTGCTTTGAACTCTGCCAACGCTCTGCTTTGGATAGTTGAAGTGCTCTCAAACTTGAGGCCAAAACTTGACAGTTCTAGTGCCCACTCAACAATCCTGCCTGTTGCTTCTAGATTTTGCAGTATCCTCTTCAGCGGAAAACGAGTGACGACGGTGATCTCATGTGCTTGAAAGTAATGGCACAGCTTTCTCGAGGCCATGAGAAGGCCGAAAAGCAATTTCTGCACACCAGAGTACCTTGACCTAGCCCCCTGCAGAAGGGAACTAACAAAGTAAATGGGGCGCTGCACCATTCTTTTCTGCATCTTCTCATGCGACTGCGCAGATCCATCTTTGTCGGGACCAGAGCTTGCCGGTGAAGTCTCGTGCTTGTCGCTGGATGCATCTGTCGTGGTTGCTGGCTCATCATCCGCCTCCCTCTCTGCTACTAACGCAGCACTAACCACTTGATTGGTTGCCACTATATACAACAGCAACTTCTCTTGTGGCTTAGGTGCGACAAGTATCGGAGTGGAGGACAGGTATCTCTTTAAGTCCTGCCGTTCAGCCTCCGCTTCTGGAGTCCATTTCATTGGACCTGCCTTTTTCAATATTTTGAAAAATGGCAGGGCGCGCTCAGCAGACCTAGAGATAAACCTGCTGAGACCAGCTACGCAACCGGCAAGTCTTCGTACATCCTTGACGCGCTTTGGTGCTTCAATCTGCTCAATGGCCTTGATCTTGTCGGGATTGGCCTCAATCCCCCGCTGAGACACGAAGAACCCGAGAAGCTTGCCGGAGGGGACTCCAAACACGCACTTCTCGGGGTTAAGCTTGAGGTTGATCTTGCGCAGATTTGCAAAAGTTTCGTCTAAATCTTGAATAAGAGTCGCCTTGTCCTTGCTCTTGACCACTATGTCATCCATGTAGGCTTCCACATTTCTGTGCATTTGTGGCTCAAAAGCATGATGAACTACCCTCGCAAATGTTGAACCAGCATTCTTTAAACCGAAAGGCATCCGTACAAAACAGTATGTGCCACATGGGGTGATGAATGCGGTCTTCTCCTCATCCTCTTCTGCCATGAAGATCCGATGGTATCCTGAGTATGCATCAAGGAACGAAAGCAAGTCACATCCGGCCGTGGAGTCAACAATCTGGTCGATGCGCGGCAAGGGAAATGGGTCTTTGGGACAAGCTTTATTGACATCGATAAAGTCGATACAAAGTCTCCATTTCCTGTTTGCTTTGCGCACGACTACAGGGTTGGCCAACCACGTAGGATGGAGCACTCCTCTGACAAGGCCTGCTGCTTCCGATTTCTTGATTTCTTCTGCGATGAATTCTTGGTGCTCCACTGCCTACTTCCTAACTTTCTGCTTGACGGGCCGCGCATGAGGGCAGACGGCAAGATGGTGCTCGATTACTTTCCTGGGAACACCGGGGATGTCAGACGGTTGCCACGCAAACACGTCGTCGTTCGCCGGCAGGAAAGCAACGAGCGCGCTTTCCTATTTAGGGTCGAGAGTGGCACTGATGGTGAAAGTACCACCGGTGCCATCCTCCTTGGCGGACACCTTCTTGGTCTCTGGTGGAGCTGCCATTGTCCTTTTACACTTGCCGGTGGAGCTCGATGGTGCGTCCTCGACGGTAGCGCAGCACTCCGAAGAGGTGCGCTTGCCGGAGTGGGCATCAGATCTCTTGCCGGACTTGGTCTTCTTCTTCGCCCCGGGAGCTTCAACGGCAAGTGAGTTGCGATCTGCTGCGTCTGCTGCTTCCCGGTAGATCTTGTCGCCGCAGATAAGAGCATCCTTCTTGTCGCCAGGGACAGAGATGACACTTATCAGGCCTGGCATCTTCAGTATGTTGTATGCATAGTGAGAGGCTGCCATGAATTTGGCGAGTGCTGGACGGCCGAGTATCCCATTGTAAGTCAATGGAAAGTCAGCAACGTCAAAAGTGACCCTCTCAGTCCTGAAGTTCAACTCGCTACCAAATGTTACCGGCAACGTAATCTTTCCCTTCGGCTTGCTCCTTCCCGGATTGATTCCTTGGAATGTGCCGGTCTCTTCGAGCTCGCTATCAGGGATCTGGAGTTTCTGGAGTACCGCGGAGGAGATCAGGTTCAAGCCGGCCCCGCCGTCAACTAGCATCTTAGTGACCTTGAGGTTGCGGATAGTTGGTGAAACCAACATCGGCAAGCACCCGACCACAGTTATGCGATCAGGGTGGTCCTCAATATCAAAGACGATAGGCATGCTGGACCATTTCAGAGGCTTGCGTGACTCGATGGGTGGTTCCGCCGCATTGACTTCCCGCACCCACTGCTTGAGATGGCGGTGTGAAGTATGCAGAGAAGCACCACCGTCAACGCACATGACCTCTGTGGCTTTCTAGAACTCCTGCTCATCGGTCTCGTCATCATCCATATCTTCATTGTCGCCGTCATCTTCATCCTTGTCGCGGCCGCGGGGAGGTCTATCTCCTTGCCGCTGCTTGGCCTTGCCGCGGCGTCCTCCTCGGTCGGGATGTTTCTTGTCGGCTCCTCCAGCACCTTCCTGGATCTTCTCCTTGTCGCGCCGCTCGTATTCAGTCTTTTGCTGCTCAACGAGCTGTTCGACCTTCTTGCAGCTCTGGAGGTCATGGCCCTTGGTACGGTGGATCTTGCAGTACTGCTTGTTGGTGCCGTCCTGCTTGTCGGCGACTGCCACAGCCTGGTAGTTGGTGCCTGCGACAATCCCCTCGCCGGAGCTTCCAGCCTTGGTTTTCTTGGCGCCAGCTCCATTGCCGGACTGCTCAACGACTAGCACATCTTTGCCTTTCTTCTTCCTGTTGTTCCGCCGCCGGTTTTTCCTTGCTGGAGGAGCCCCCTCACTATCAGATCCTCCTGCTTCTGTACTCTCTCCGGGGAGTTTCCTCCCTTCCTCAGCACGCGCACACTTGTCGGCCAGGGCATATAGCTCACTGACGTCTCTGATCTTGCACATCGCCATTTCCTCCCGCATCCTGCGGTTTCGAACGTTCTGATGGAACGCACTGATTACCGCGGCAGGGTGGACATCTGGGATGTTGTGCTGTACGCCGCTAAATCTCTGAATGTACTTGTGCAGGGGCTCTCCTTCCTTCTAGGCGAGCAAATGAAGGTCGCTTTCTTGGCCAGGAGGCTTGTGGCCGCTCGTAAAAGCGCCGACAAACTGATGGCATAGGTCTACCCAGGAGGATATGGAGTTGTTCGGCAAGTGCATGAGCCAGGATCTGACATTGGGCTTGAGCACCAGCGAGAAGTAGTTGGCCAGGATCTTGTCGTCCCGCCCCCCGGCAGCCTGCACCGCGATGGTGTAGATGCTGAGGAATTCCGACGGATGCGACATGCCGTCGTACTTCTCTGGTACGTCTGGCTTGAAATTCTTCGTGCTAGGCCACTGGACGTGCCGCAGCTCACGAGTGAACGTAGGGCAACCTACCGCGTACGGCAAGTCGCCTAGTTCCCCTGGCGCATGCATGTTGACAGAGGGCCCAGCGCACTGGTCCGATTGACACCACACTTCACTTCGGCGCTCGATGCGAGTTCGAGCGTCTTGTTGCTGTCGTTCATGAAGAACTTGGCGCTGATCACGACGAGCTCGTGGATCTGACGATGCGGTGGAGTCGCTGTCGAGGTGGATCCAGCGAGTCGGCGATCTTGGCCTTCGGGGTGGAGAGTGCACGGTGGTCGCACCCCCACCGGTTTCGTTGCCATCGGCTCGTGCCTGGCAGTCCAGCCACGGCATCGATGTACTCGGCTGCCGTGGAGTGTCGCCGTTGGCGAAGCCGATGAGACTCTGAATGGTGGCCCTCCATTCATCGATCTTGTCTGCCGTTGGAGGATAATCCAGAAGCAGTTGAGCTCGCGCCAAAGCTTCTGCTGGAGTGGTGGGCGGCAGTGGCGAACGGTGCGAGGAGCGGGATATGCTCGGACTTCTAACTATGTTAGAAGGAGCAGTATCCCGTCTAGGCGACCGTGCCTCGCTCGTGGCAGCATGTTGGCGTGCATGCTGGTCTTGAGCACCCCGAGATTCGCCAGCTCGATCATGGCCCAACGAACGTATGGCTCTGCGAATGCCATAACGCTGTCGGTCCTGCGCCTCCTGAGATGGGTGTGGTGCATGTACGGACGCCGAGGTATGCGCGGCCTTGTCCTTGGACCTAGCAGCACCATGAGCTCCCTCGTCGATGTCCGTTCTTCCGCCGGCGTCTAACCCACCACCCGTTTGCTCCGGTGGTGGTGGGATCGACGCGGACGGAACATCTGGCGCCGAAGCCTTCTTCTTCGATGGCATGTCGATGAAGAAGATGAAGATCTAGCTCGTGCGAACACCGGATCAGGTTCACACGACCTCGACGCCCCCTACCTGGCGCGCCAAAGATGTCGGGGAAGGCTGATCCACGGACACCTATGGGGACCGGCGGGCCGGGCCCCTTTCGGTTCGGTGGGAGGCGGTGATCGCACAAAGAGCAGATCGAGGCGAAGCACACGAGCGGTTTTACCCAGCTTCGGAGCTCTCCGGAGAGATAATACTTCTACTGCTGCATGTCTCAATGTATTGAGTTCTTGCTCGGGAGCGCTGAGTGCTACAGTACACACTAGCTGCTAACGAGACCGAGCGTGAGTGTTTTTCTGCCTTCGAACCCCCCTCTACGTTGCGCATGGGCCTCCTTTTATATGCTAAAGGGGTCACCGACAGGTGGCAACGTAGACAAGGGTAAAAATGGAAAAGGGATTGTGGTTGGTACAGCTACCTGTATAGTGTATCCTACCTAACCCTGACGGCAGGGGACAAAGGCATTAAATGCCTATCTATGTTGCCCAAACAGTGCAAAAAGGGACCGTCAGGGGCGCCACCACTCGCCACGATGGCAATCTTGTCAGCGCCGCTTGCCACCGCGCACCGCTGGCTGCACAGCCTCCTGCCACGCGCGCCTGGAAAGGCCCCAGGACGACACGTTGGTGGATGTGCTGGAGCGCGGGTACATGGTGGTAGCTTTGCCGCGGCAAGCGCCTTGCCGCGGTCGTTGTCTTGTCGCGCCCGGAAGCTTGTCGCTCATCGGGCCTCGCCGGGACGCGTGGCGCGTCGCGGCAAGTTCCTTGAGATGCCTTGGTTGGCCTTCCCGGGAAGCTCCTCTTGCCGGGGCCTTGTCTCCTTGGCTTGAATACTTTGTTCTTGAATGGCTCCAAAGGAACCACGGAGGACCATGGCGGTCACCCGGCAAGCCTTGCCGCGGGGTGCTGCAACTGCCCGTGCACAAGTTCAGGATACTAGGGTACCCCTACTCTAGTACACCGACACATTCACAGTGAATATCCAGGAGGTAGAACCGTCCCAGGGATACTCAATACTTCAAATAATATAAAGGATTAGTCCATAATAATAATAATCACAATCATCATAAGTCACACATCATGATCCATGTTCTGGTTTAGCAGTTTCTCCTCCGAAGAACGACACTAAGACCGACACTTGACCCAACCCAGACTGTAGTCCTTAACCATGGACATGGCTATTCAAATATATATAATCTCTGCAGAGGGTGTACTCTTTACCAATGAGTAACGGATTCCTTCAGTCCATCGGGACTAATTCCGTCTACGGTCTTTTAATTAAAAACACACCTGACTCGCACACACCAGCTTAACTTACTGGTGTCTGAATCACCCACGACACTTGTCAAGCAAAACTCTAAGTGGGGAGGCTACAACCGCGATTAGCATGGGATCAAATTTATACCGCGCGCTACTAAGGGGTTCCCCTCTCTCGGTCCCAACCGGAAACACCCATGCCCCCAGACCAGGTGGCCTGCCTACCGGATGCATCCAGTATCTTCCATCGTGGCCTCTCTGTACGGTGTGTGCCAAGAAAGGGGTTGACAACTTATTGAACCGTACCCTACCTGCTGTAGGGACAAGTGGTAGTATGAAACAAGTACGGGGGTTACTGGAACAAGACTCGATCTATGGTCGACTCAGGAGGTTTAATTATTCCCTGCATGATTAGCATAACAAATATATTTCAATCAACAGATAGAATCACCACTCATCATACCTCATCATGCCATACCGGACACACTCGTCTCGACGAGGAACTAGGGACAAGCTCGTGTCTACCCAAGACAGAGACTTTCTCGGCTTCCTTCTGGTATGTATGAAAAGCATACGAGGGTGATTACCATCACAACGTATCAAATTTCAGTAGCACGGAATCATCAATATGCACTTATGAGTATGTTCATATCGTCACATAAAATAATGAAAACTCCGAGACAAGGAGTGTTGTAACCGTATTCAAACGACACACAAAAATATTATGCCAGAGTTCAGAATGCTTGCCTTCAAGGTGGGGAGGTAGGGTGCATTCCAAAACTTTTTGAAATTTTCTTCCCTCTCCAAAAGAAATCCTATTTTAAAATTTTGAATTAATACATAGTTTCAAAACAGTACAAAAAACGTTGTCTGAATTTTTTTCAAATAAATATGGAAATAAACTAGACAGAATTTGAGAAAGGTAGGAAAAAGAATCAACTCATTTGGAGTTTTATTCAAAAGATATGTCCAGTCAAAGTTCTGATTTTAAATAAAACAGAAAAAAGAAAAACGTTTGAAAAGAATACACGTCGAAGGCGTACTCTGGGATTACGCCTCCACTTACGCTAGCGTGGACCGGCCCGTGGTCACTGACAGTGGGTCCAGGGGGCCCACTGGTCAGGTTTGACCGGTCGCCCCCGCCTCCTTCCCCCTCTGGCCGAACAGAGGCGGGGCTCCGGCGATCGTCGCCGGCAAACGGTGGCTCCCCGTGGGGTTCTGAGGGCGGGGATGGATCCGCCAGTCTAGGGCGGTCCTCCCGGTGGTCGAGGGGGTGGCGAGGATGGAGGGAGTTGCCGGCGGCGAGCTTCGCGGCAGCCAGTGGCTTCGGTAGGTTTGGGGCTTTGGGCTACGGTGGTTCCCCGACGCAGCTGAGGGTTTGGGCGGCTCCGCACGGTTGAGGGGAAGAGGACGGTGGCTCTGGTTGGGCGGGGGAGGCCTTGACTGCGACGAACTGGACCGGAGTGCGGCAGCGACAAAACTAGATGGAGGCGAGGAAGAAGGCTTCCCGCCGTCGCTTGCTGGCCGTGGGGCGCACTAGTGGGATGGTAGGGGGTCGCTTGAGTGTCCGGATGGGTTCGGAGCTCCTTTTATAGCGTGATTTGGTCGGTTCCGTGGCGGCCGAAGATAAGGTCGACGGCGAACCGCCGTTCTGTAGCCAGGGGCGCGTGGCGATGGCTGGCGGGGTCTGGTAGGGCGAGGGGATGAGCTCGAGCTATTCAGGGCGAGCTGGAGCGCGCGTATGGCTCGGGCGGCACAGTCCACGGCAGGAGCTGTCGGAGCGGTGGTGGCGGCTTTCGTCTATGGCGCTGTAGGGCCCTAGGAAGGGGCCAGGGCGGCTCTGCGGCGAGGGAGGAGTCGGGGCGCGTCGGCTGCGAGTGGGGAAGGGCCAGAACGAGCGCGAGGCGACGGCAGTGGGATGCATCGACTTGGTGCGCGCACGTGCAAAACGTGTGCTCTGGGCGCGCCCAGCGCACGCACGCGAGGTGTTCGGCAAAATGCCAATGCTTGCCAGGAGGCTCCAAACCACATGAGGGTTAGCAGGGTGGGGTTATAGGCTAGGGCAGAGCCATAAGACATGTTGGTTAGGCAAAGCAAGCAGGTCTAGTGTGCAAACAAAAAATCTTGTCAAATCTTTTCATGCCCTCGAGGTGTTTGACAGAATGCCAGAGGCATCTAGGCAACTCTTGGGGTGGCCAAACTCTCCAGACTAGTGTCTCTTTAGATGCAAAATAGGGTGGTAAGGTTAGTTTGGCAAAAATGGAAACTTGCTAGTGTAAGTATTTGAGAAAATCATTTCTGGACAGAAAGAAAAGGACATAGTTTCATGGACCAAAAATACTCCAATGGGTCCACTCTCCTGGACTTAAGGGTTTTGCAGGGTGGTTAATAAGCAGGAGAAAGATCATGGGCATTAAAGCAACAAAAATTAGAGTTGCTGTAGAAAAAGCCAAACTGGACCAGAGAGCAAAAGAGGGTGTTTTGCTCAAATTTTTCAAAGAACATTAGTAGGCTTTTGCACAAAGATGAATAATATACTCCTACCAACATCCCCAAATTTTGGTGGAAGTTTTAAAGAAATATTTAAATAGGTTGTAGTGCAAAAGTGAAATTGGACCAGATTTGAAAACTAGGGGTAAAGCTCAAAATCTCCATATGACCAAAGGATATTTTTGCATAAAAGTGATTTAGGGACATCATATATCATCCCCAAATTTTGGTGGGATTTTTAAATGAATTTATCAAAAGGTTGCAGTGCAAATGGGACCCTAAAACTATGAAAACCATTTTGGAAAGAACAAGCTCAGGAAAAAAATAATTATATAAATAATCCCACTTATAAAAGAATTGTTTTATTTGAGAGGGTAAACAAGTCCAATAATAATTGGAAAGTTTTCACTTGGGATGAAGACTCCACAACTTAGAAGAAAAGAGAGGTTCTGAGATCAAAAATAAATCCAGAAAAATAAAAATTTAATTTCCTGGCAAAATTTTAATAAACAAAACATGGTTAAATTTTTGGGGTGTTACAGGTTCTCATCTCCCTTTCTATAAATAATATGCAAGTCAAATTCTTGGAGCAAGAGAACCCATCTAATGAGTCTAGGCTTAGCATCTTTCTTTTCAATAAGATATTTAATAACAACATGATTAGTGTGAATAGTAACTTTGGAATCAACAATATAAGGTCTAAACTTATCACATGCAAACACAACTGCTAAGAACTCTTTTTCAGTAGTAGGATAATTTCTCTGGGCAGTATCAAGAGTCTTACTAGCATACTGGATAACATTCAATTTCTTATCAACTCTTTGCCCTAAAACAGCACCTACAGCATAATCACTAGCATCGCACATAATTTCGAAAGGTAAATTCCAATCAGGTGGCTGAACAATAGGTGCAGTGATCAAAGCTTTCTTAAGTACTTCAAAGGCTTCTTCATAATCATCATCAAAGACAAAAGGAATATCTTTTTGCAATAAATTAGTCAGAGGCCTAGACATTTTAGAAAAGTCCTTAATGAACCTCCTATAAAAACCGTCGTGGCCAAGGAAACTTCTTATACCTTTTATGTCCTTGGGACATGGCATCTTTTCAATAGCATCAACTTTGGCTTTATCAACTTCAATACATCTCTTGGAGATCTTGTGCCCCAAGACAATGCCTTCATTAACCATAAAGTGACACTTTTCCCAATTCAAGACGAGACTAGTGTCTTTGCATCTCTGCAACACTCGATCAAGGTTTCTCAAACAATCATCAAAGGAGGATCCATAGACGGAGAAGTCATCCATGAGTACCTCACAAATCTTTTCACAAAAATCAGAAAATATAGCCATCATGCATCTTTGAAAGGTAGCAGGTGCATTACATAAACCAAAAGGCATACGTCTATAAGCAAAACTACCAAAAGGGCAAGTGAAAGTAGTTTTAGATTGATCCTTTGCTGACACGGGTATCTGAGAGAAACTAGAATAACCATCTAGAAAGCAAAAATGTGTGTGTTTGGATAGTCTTTCTAGCATTTGATCAATAAAAGGTAAAGGGTAATGATCTTTCTTAGTAGCTTTATTTAACTTACAGAAATCAATTACCATCCTATAACCTGTAATAATTCTTTGCGGGATCAATTCATCTTTATCATTAGGAACAACAATAATACCTCCCTTTTTAGGGACATAATGGACAGGGCTTACCCATTCACTATCAACAACGGAATAAATAATACCTGCCTCAAGGAGCTTTAGTATCTCCTTTCTTACCACTTCCTTCATCTTGGGATTTAATCGTCTTTGAGGATCTCTAACAGGTTTGGCATCTTTCTCCACTGAATTTTTGTGTTGACATAATGTGGGAATAATGCCCTTAAGATCATCCAGAGTATATCCAATAGCTGCTCGGTGCTTCTTCAGAGTTTTCAATAATCTTTGTTCTTCTTTCTCTGAAAGGTTAGCACTAATAATAACAGGATATATTTCTTTTTCATCAAGATAAGCATACTTAAGATTATCAGGTAAGGGTTTAAGTTCAAACACGGGATCACCCTTGGGTGGAGGGGGATCCCCAAGAATTTTAACGGGAAGGTTATGTTTCAGCATAGGTTCCTGTTTAAGGAACACTTCATCTATTTCTTCCCTTTCCTTCATAAACATATCGTTTTCATGGTCTAGCAAATATTGTTCTAACGGATTAGTTGGAGGAACAGCAATGGAAGCAAGCCAATAATCTCATCCTTACTAGGTGGTTCCCTTTCACGAGGTTGTCTACTAAACTTAGCGAAATTAAACTCATGAGATATACCATGTATGCCAACAGTGACAATATTCTTTTCACAATTAATCTTAGCACTAGCAGTATTCAAGAAGGGTCTACCAAAAATAATGGGACAAAAATCATCTTGTGGGGAACCAAGAACAAGAAAATCAGCATGGTATTTAACCTTCCCTCACAAAACTTCAACATCTCTAACAATCCCAATAGGTTTAATGGTATCCCTATTATCAAGCTTAATAGTAACATCAATGTCTTCTAATTCAACGGGTGAAATGTCGTGCATAATTTCTCTATATAGATCATAAGGTATCGCACTAGCACTAGCACCCATATCACATAATCCATGATACCAATGATCTCCTATTTTAACAGAAATAACAGGCAAGCCTATGACAGGTCTACATGTCTTAGTATCAGGTCTAGCAATATTAGTAGTCTCACCCAAGAAAGAAATAGCATGCCCATCTAAATCCTCATCCAACAGATCTTTAACCATAGCAATACTAGGTTCAACATTAATTTTCTCAGAGGTGTATAAGTCCTAGTATTACTCTTACGAACAACAGTCGAAGCTTTAGCATGATCCTTTATCCTAACAGGAAAAGGAGGTTTTTCAACATAAGAAGTAGGAACAATAGGATCACTATAGGTAATAGTCTTTTCTTCGACTATAATAGGTGCAACTACTTTCACTTCAATAGGAGGATTATATTTAAACCACTTCTCTTTAGGGAGATCAACGTGAGTAGCAAAAGATTCACACAAAGTAGCTACTATCTCAGAGTCAAGTCCATACTTAGAGCTAAATCCACGAAAAGCATCGTTATCCATAAAAGATTTAACACAATCGAACTTAGGTGTCATACCTGACTCCTTACCATCGTCGGAACCCCAATCTTCAGAGTAGCATTTAATTCTTTCAAATAAGTCCCATTTGAAATCAATAGTCTTCAGCATATAAGAACCAGCACAGGAAGTATCGAGCAGGTTGCGGTTATCAAGAGAAAGCCGAGCATAAAAATTCTGAATAATCATTTCTCGAGAGAGCTCATGATTGGGGCATGAATATAACATTGACTTAAGCCTCCCCAAGCTTGAGCGATGCTTTCTCCTTCACGAGGCTAGAAATTATATATGTAATTATGATCATGATGAACAAGATGCATAGGATAGAACTTCTAGTGAAATTCCAACTTCAATCGCTTATAATTCCAAGATCCCGTATCATCACATAGCCTATACCATGTCAATGCATCTCCCTTCAAAGATAAAGGGAAGACCTTCCTTTTGACAACATCGTCGGGAATACCTGCAAGCTTAAATAATCCACAAACTTCATCCACAAAGATAAGGTGTAAATCGGGATGCAATGTTCCATCTGCAAATGGATTAGCTAGCAATTTCTCTATAATACCCGAAGGAATCTCAAAGTAAATACTTTCATAAAAATCAGTAGGTTGAGGAGCAAGTCTTTGCTCTTCTGGTTGGGGTGAAGATACCCCAAACAAGCACCTCAAAGGATTAGTTTCCATAGTGACAAGTAATAGAAAATTTCAGCACACTATATAAATGTTCCTTTACCAAGTTCCACTCACCAAAAGCGCTACACTCCCCGGCAACGGCGCCAGAAAAGAGTCTTGATGACCCACAAGTGTAGGGGATCAATCATAGTCCTTTTGATAAGTAAGAGTGTCGAACCCAACGATGAGCAGAAGGAAATGATAAGCGGTTTTCAGTAAGGTTTTCTCTGCAAGCACTGAAATTGTAGGTGATAGATAGTTTTGTGATAAGATAAATAGTAACAAGTAACAAGTAAATAAAGTAAATAAAGTGCAGCAAGGTAGCCCAATCCTTTATGTAGAAAAGGATAAGCCTGGAAAATTTCTAATAATGAGGAAGGAGCTCCCGAGGACACATTGGGAATTATCATCAAGCTAGTTTTCATCACGTTCATAAGATTCGCGTTCGGTACTTTGATAATTTGATATGTGGGTGGACCGGTACTTGGGTACTGCCCTTACTTGGACAAGAATCCAACTTATGATTAACCCCTATTCCAAGCATCCGCAACTACAAAAGAAGTATTAAGGTAAACCTAACCACAACATTAAACATATGGATCCATATCAGCCCCTAATGAAGCAACGCATAAACTAGGGTTTAAGCTTCTGTCACTCTAGCAACCATCATCTACTTATTACTTCCCCATGCCTTCCTATAGGCCTAAATAATGGTGAAGTGTCATGTAGTCGACATTCACATAACACCACTAGAGGAAAAGACAACATAAATCTCATCGAAATATCGAACGAATACCAAATTCACATGACTACTAATAGAAAGACTTCACCCATGTCCTCAGGAAGAAAAGTAACTACTCACAAAGCATATTCATGTTCATAATCAGAGGAGTAATAATATGCATAAATGATCTGAACATATGATCTTCCACCAAGTAAACCAATTAGCATCAACTACAAGGAGTAATCAACACTACTAGCAACCCACAGGTACCAATTTGTGGTTTCGATACAAGATTGGATACAAGAGATGAACTAGAGTTTTGAGAGCAGATGGTGCTGGTGAATATGTTGATGGAGATTGACCCCCTCCCGATGAGAGGATCGTTGGTGATGACGTTGGTGATGATTTCCCCCTCCCGAAGGGAAGTGTCCCTGGCAGAACAGCTCCGCCAGAGCCCTAGATTGATTCCGTCAAGGTTCCGCCTCGTGGTGACGGAGTTTCATCCCGTAAGCTTGCCCACGATTTTTTCCAAGGTAAAAGTGATGATATAGCAAAAGATGGACGCCGGAGGCCCACCAGGGGGCCCAGGAGATAGGGGGCGCGCCTTATAGGGGGCACGCCCCCTGTCTCCTGGACAGGGTGTGGGCCCCCTGGCCTATTTCTTTCGCTCAGAAATTCTTATTAATTCCAAAAAGCTGTTTCGTGAAGTTTCAAGACTTTTGGAGCTGTGTAGAATAGGTTTCCAACGTTTGCTCCTTTTCCAGCCAGAATTCCAGCTGCCGGCATTCCCCCTCTTCATGGTAAACCTTGTAAAATAAGAGAGAATAGCCATAAGTATTGAGATATAATGTGTAATAACAGCCCATAATGCAATAAATATTGATATAAAAGCATGATGGAAAATGGACGTATCAACGATGAACTCGGAGTGAGTTGTCTGTGGTCTTGGGACACAATCTTGCCATCCACCCTTTTGCCTCGGCACATGTGAGTTGGCACACAACTCACTATGTGCCAAGTGGGACCTCCTTTCAATGGTCTTGAATGCACAATCCACGGGCATATTTCATCTTCACATGCACATGCAACCGTGTAGCGCACATTGACGTCTGAGTTCACCACCTTGTGTGGACGATAATGCGTAACCGAGTAGTTGTCGAGCCACATCTTCAATTCCAAGAAGGTTTCGAACTTAGACCCTTTAGCAATCTGGTTCTTGTCGTCTCCCAAATCACGGTGAGAGCTTGGCCTAACCCCAAGAGATATACATTGGGCACCATCTACCACGGCTTCATCCGCGAGACTAACATCCTTGAACAATGCAGCCCGATGATCCCGACCGAATACCTTCTCGAAAGCTTCAGCCTCCTTCACCGTGAACCCCTCCGAATCAACTTGTTCGTCGGGACCATCGTCATCCAAGTCCGATGCATATGCACGTGAAAAAGGGGTGGAATGGTCCATTGTCTCTTGCAAATGACATTTGTCGAGATCACCCACATTGTTGTCATGGAGATCAACTTCATTGTCATCGTCCGCATACTCATCATTCTCCTCTTGCAAAGCTTCATCTTGGTTGTTTGTAAACGGGCTCAATGTTGGCCTCACTTCTTGGGTCAAAAGAGGTTCAACAATTTCATCTCACTTCAAGGGTGGGGGGCTACTAGCAGCCAAAGGGGAGGGGTTCCGGTTCAAATGCAAACTTGAATCAACCTTCTTCGTTGCAAATAACTCAAGAGCCTTGTCTAGTGATTCAGCCACCGTTCCTTGTATGCAACTCAACATTGCTACGAGTTGACATGCATTGTCTTCCAACAGATGTGCATTCCAAAACCTACATTATGCCTTCCCTCCAACTCAATGATATCACTAGGGTCCATCCAATTCAAATCTTTCCACACTTGTTGCAAGAGCTCCGCATAGCTAGGACTACTATCAAACACCATGTCAAGCTTATCTAGGTCTGGTTCAATATTGCCTTTCAAGAAGGTGTCTTTGTCCCCATGATGAACAAACACAAATGTTCTTCCCATCCCTATTAGCATTCAAACAACACAATGTAACATTGCTTCCATGAGTACTAATCCAAGAATTAACACGGAATACAAACCCTAAAATATATATCAAACAACAACGCTAACCCTAACCCTAGCCCTAAACCTAACCCTAGAACCAACATAAGAACACCCATAAGAATAACCCTAACATACTAACAAAGCCTAATTATAGGAAATTGGCAAACAAACATCTCACATCTCCATGCAAATCTCTAGATCCAAAAAAAACTAGGTGAGGGAGTCCTGGACTAGGGGGTGTCCGGATAGCCGAACTATCATCATCGGCCGGATTCCAAGACTATGAAGATACAAGATTGTAGACTTCATCCCGTGTCCGGATGGGACTTTCCTTGGCGTGGAAGGCAAGCTTGGCGATACGGATATGTAGATCTCCTACCATTGTAACCGACTCTATGTAACCCTAGCCCTCTCCGGTGTCTATATAAACCGGATGGCTTTAGTCCGTAGGACGAACAACAATCATACCATATGCTAGCTTCTAGGGTTTAGCCTCCTTGATCTCGTGGTAGATCTACTCTTGTAATACCCACATCATCAATATCAATCAAGCAGGACGTAGGGTTTTACCTCCATCAAGAGGGCCCGAACCTGGGTAAAACATCGTGTCCCTTGTCTCCTGTTACCATCCGCCTAGACGCACAGTTCGGGACCCCCTACCCGAGATCCGCCGGTTTTGACACCGACATTGGTGCTTTCATTGAGAGTTCCTCTATGCCGTCGCAATCAGGAAGGATGCCTTTTCCCGTCTTTAAAGACGGCGCCGTCATCAAGGGAGCTTTAGCCGCTGGCCAAACTATCCGGCTAGGTGGTTTTCTTATGACTGCCTGTTCGGCCACCGCTCCGACAATGACCTCTCAGGTCGTCAAAAGCGATCCTCACGTCAGCTCGGAATTCGCCGAGCAGCTAGATCCGATGGAGATCTCCTCCGTAAACAAGCTCTTGGATCGCATCGCCGTCCTGGGAGTCGCTACAGACTACGATCAGATTGGGCTTAAAACCGATCTGAGAGAAATTAACTCTCCCCAGGCTACCCACCACATTGTTGTGGTAGAGGAACAATGCGACGACTCTTCTTCTATGTTGAAAACCAGCTATGTTCGGATTCCCGATCTCTCCATGCCGGATTCCCGCGGAGGGATGGACGTCAATCAAATACTGAACCTAAAGTCAGGCATCGGACCAGATTTGTTGGAAAACATCCAACAACCCAAGCTTCCAAATCCGGAAACTTCTTGGCCTTTGAGCCTCAGATCGGGCGGGGTTCCGAATTTAATTCCACCCGCCCACCCAAACATAAGCGATCTATCTCAAATACGGCAAGAGCCCGATGAAACAGTACATCATTACTGGGCCAGATTCCTCCTGGTTATGAATAGGATAAAAGACTGCCGTGAAGAAAGCGCGATTTCAATTTTCTGCAACAATTGCGCGGACAAGGGAATCATGAACGGCATAAGTCGCCGCGAAGTTACACGCTTCACCGACCTAGCGACCATTGTACAAAAATACTGTGCGATGGAGAGTGCCTGGAAAACCGAAACCAGGTTTTGGGACAATCCGGCCCTGAATACAACCCTAGTCCGAAACAAAAGGGTGCATCATACTCAAGCACCTGGGTTAAAAACCAAAAAGCAAAAACACCCTAAAGGGCACGGAATCATACTAGAGGGATGGCTCAACGGACCCTGTAAAATCCACAGTACGGAGGGCGCCAGTCCAACACATAGCCTTCGAGCATGTTGGATATTACGGTAGGTGGCCAAAAGTGGCGAAGGCTTTGTAGCCCCGGGCAACCAGCCCAACAGTACCAGTACGGTATTAACAGTCTTCGAGACTTTCGCATCAAATAACATGCGGAAACGAACAATCCACAGCCTCGTCGAAGTCTACCAAGTAGCAACAACAAATCCATGGAGCGACACGGCTATCACCTTCAATGCCAGCGACGAACCTAAATTCTGAACAGCTCGAGCACCAGCCGCATTGGTCCTCAGTCCGATAGTGGACGGCTTTCGTCTTACCAGGGTACTCATGGATGGCGGCAGCGGATTAAACCTCATCTACGAGGAAACCCTTCAAAAAATGGAAATTGACTGGAGCCGCATTGAGCGCAGCAGCACAACCTTCAGGGGAATAATCCCTAGTCGAGAAGTATGCTGCACAGGAAAAATCACACTAGACGTAGTGTTCGGCACGCCGGACAATTACAGGTCCGAAGAGGTCATGTTCCAAGTGGCCCCATTCGGCAGCGGATATCACGCCTTGTTAGGGCGAGAGGCATTCACAATCTTCCAAGCTATACCTCATTACGGGTACATGAAGCTCAAAATGCCCGGGCCCAATGGAATAATCACTCCTGTCAGTGATCCAGATATAGCACTCCGCGCTGAAAATAAGACAGCCGCACTGGCCCTAGAGGCATTATCCGAAGCCCTAGCGGCAGAGGAACTCACTACGCTGCGCTCCAAAGTGGACAGGGACGATGTGATACTCGATAAGAGGTCTAAGTCCACCTCTTTTAAACCAGCAGACGAAATAGTCAAATTCCAGGTTCATCCAACGGACCCCACAAAGACGGCCTCCATTGGGGCACAATTAAATCCTGATGTAGAAGCCGCACTACGAGAATTCCTATGGGAAAATTGGGACATTTTTGCCCGGCACCCTTCAGACATGCCAGGAATCCCACGCAGGCTGGCAGAGCACAGCCTAAATATCCTAAAAGGGTTCAAGCCAGTCAAGCAGGCTCTTCGGCGATTTTCTGAACCCAAAAGACAGGCAATGGGAGAGGAGCTAGCCAAACTCTTAGAACCCGGATTCATCAGAGATATAAAACATCCGGACTGGCTAGCCAACCTGGTAATGGTACCAAAAAAGGACAAATCCTGGCGCCTTTGTGTCGATTTCAAAGACCTTAACAAGGCCTGTCCAAAGGACCCTTTCCCTCTCCCTCGCATCGACCAAATCATCGATGCTACCGCAGGGCACGATTCATTGTGCTTCCTCGACGTATACTCCGGATACCATCAAATCCAGATGGCGGAAAAAGACCAGGCTGCAACGGCATTCATTACTCCATACGGACCATTCTGCTTCAACACAATGCCCTTTGGACTCAAAAACGCCGGCGCAACATATCAGCGCATGATTCAGACATGTCTGGCTACCCAGATAGGCAAAACAGTAGAGACATACGTAGACGATGTGGTCGTCAAGACCAAACACGTCGAAACTCTAGTAGACGACTTGAGGGTGACATTCGACAACCTCCGAGCATATGACATTAAGCTCAATCCGGAAAAATGTGTCTTCAGCGTACCAGCCGAAAAGCTCTTGGACTTCATTGTATCCGGTAGAGGAATTGAAGCAAACCCAGCCAAGATCCAAGCTTTGTCACAATTGGATATCCCAAAAGACCTCAAGCAAATACAAAAACTAACTGGATGCGTGGCGGCTCTAAGCCGCTTCATCTCCCGTTTGGGAGAAAAGGCATTGCCCCTTTATCGCCTCCTCCGACGCACCGAACACTTCGAATGGACGGATGATGCCACGGTCGGACTCGAAGAAATTTAGGCCATATTGGCAACAAATCCGGTCCTGGCCGCGCCCAACCTGGGCGAACCAATGTTATTATATATCGCAGCAACACATCAAGTTGTCAGCGCGGTACTCATCGTCGAACGAGAAACAGAAGGGCACAAATTCCCTCTTCAAAAACAAGTGTAGTACGTATCCACTGTCTTAACTCCATGCAAGTCCCGGTACCCACATTATCAAAAGATAGCATATGCGGTGTTCATGGCATCCCAGAAGCTGCGACACTACTTTCAAGAGTGTTCCATAATGGTGGCCTCCGAAGTACCTCTCAACGATATTATAAACAATCGCGATGCGACGGGCAGGATTGCAAAATGGGCCATTGAGCTCTTACCATTTGACATAACCTACAAACCACAGCGAGCTATAAAGTCGCAAGTTCTGGCTGACTTTATCGCCAAATGGACCGAAGCCGAACTCCCTAAAGAGTACGGCGCATACTCCAATTGGATCATGCATTTCGACGGCTCCAAAATGTTGGCTGGCTTGGGGGCTGGCGTCGTCTTGACGTCCCCAACCAGAGACACAGTCCAATACGTGCTTCAAATAATGTACACGGACTCCAACAATGCAGCCGAATACGAGGCCCTTCTACATGGCCTCCGGATGGCAATCTCCATGGGTATTCAACGCCTAGAGGTGCGCGGGGATTCAAACCTCACAATATCCCAAGTAAATGGAGACTTTGACGCCAAGGATCCAAAAATGGCAGCCTACCGTAATGTCGTCTTAAAAATGCCAGCCCGGTTCGAAGGACTCGAATTCCACCATGTAGCCCGGGATAATAACCAGGCAGCAGACGTGTTGGCACGCATCGGCGCAAAACGCGACGCCGTCCCTCCAAACATCTTCCTAGAGCGGCTCTTTAAGCCATCCGTATTATGGGAAGAGGAGTCCGGAAACGACAACCCGGAACCAACAGCACCACCCAACACAGAACATTCTGACACAATTGGTGGGTCAGCCAATGAAATAACACCTTCAGCCCACGAGATAATGGCAGTAATTGCCCCGTGGACGGAACCATTCCTAGCCTACTTAATTAGGCAGGAACTCCCCGAAGACCAAAATGAGGCCGCTGCATAGTTCGGCGATCTAAAGCCTACAAGGTCCATGAGGGAGAACTCTATAAGAAAAGCACAACCAGAGTCCTTAAAAGGTGTATCTCCGAAGAGGAAGGGAGAAATATCCTGGCTGAAATTAACGCCGGACTCGGCGGGCACCACGCTGCAGCCCGGGCCCTTGTAGGCAAGGCCTTCCGTATAGGATTTTATTGGCCGACAGCCCGGGCAGATGCTCAGGACATAGTCCAACGATGCGTTGGTTGCCAGCTCTTTGCTAATCAAAGCCACATGCCACCCACCGCCCTCAAAACTATACCCATCACATGGCCATTTGCGGTCTGGGGGATTGACATGGTCGGACCCCTTAAAGGGGGAACCCACAAGCACAAATACTTATTTGGTCATGGTGGAAAAATTCACCAAATGGATAGAGGCCAAGCCGGTTAAAATGGCAGAATCTGGACATGTGATAGACTTCATATCCGGGGTAGTACACCGTTTTGGCGTCCCCCACAGCATCATCACTGATAATGGCACGAATTTCACAGCCGACGAGGTTAAACTCTGGTGCAAAAACATGGGCATCAAGCTCGACTACGCTTCAGTCTACCACCCTCAAACTAACGGTCAAGTGGAACGAGCAAATGGTCTAATCATGAGTGGCATTAAACCCAGATTAGTGCGGTCCCTCACAGAATCTAACACGCACTGGGTAGAGGAGCTTGACTCCGTACTCTGGGGGCTGGGGACCACGCCAAACTGCACTACCGGATTCACACCATTTTTTATGGTATACGGCGCTGAGGCAGTTTTGCCCTGCGATATAATTCATGACTCACCTCACGTGTGCATGTACGAGGAAAGAGAAGCCGAGTTGGATCGGCAGGACAGTTTGGACGCTTTAGAGGAGGAGCGCGACGTGGCAAAATCCCATTCCGCATTCTATCAACAGCAGGCTCAAAGATATCAAAGCAGGGAAGTACCGGCCAAAACTTACAATGTTGGCGAGCTAGTTCTACGCCTACCGGACAAGAAAAAGGACAAACTTAAGCCCAAATGGGAAGGTCCCTTCATCATCGACCAAGTCCTTACCGGCGGTGCATACCGTCTACGTAACGCATCTCACAACCGACTCGAGCCAAACCCATGGAACGCAGCCCGTCTCCGAAGATTTTACGCCTAGCGCCGGACTCAGGGTTCGTCTCCTTCCTCCGTCCATCTTTCATAATTTTTTTCACTGTCTTTGTTTTCCCTCCTTTTTCGTCCCCCTCTCAGTACAAGCTTCTTGAGGGCTGATCTGCGCTTTGTTCGCACTCACTCGATGTGCTACTCGCACTCGTTATACCTGGGGGCTTCTTTAACAGAAGCTTATTTATACGGGCTTCATGCCCAACACATGTGTCACACTTCTGCATATACCTTTTGATCACCATTATATGCATCGATATGACTTAAGTTTTGGCCAAGCCGGGTTGCCTGGCTCCTGTGCTTACCCCTACGTTCCCGATTGTTCGGCTAGGAGGTAAAGGGAGCACCTCTGTGATTGTTACTGCCGGGTCAGCCGGATGTGTACCTCAGACTGGGTGAAGCCGAAGGCTAGCGTTCTTAAGGGAATATTCGGTCGGTGAGCTGAAAGATGATTTATTACTTACCTATTTATCTGCCCCCAGATTCTTTTTCTGCTATTTTCGCAGTGTGGACATGCACTTTAGGGCATGCCTCCCAGGGAAAGGAACCCTTAACGGAACTATTCTCCCTGGAAGATGTTTCTTACTAACCATGTAATATAACATAGCTAGTTGGGCACTTGTCTGATAAAGCAATTATGACCCCTACGCCTTGTGTCCATGCATGCCCCGGTTCTTTTATAATCGTAAGGGTATTCGGACACACTCCAGACTGTTGGGTCCCGAGGTTGAAGCGAAAAGGTCCGCAAAGACAAACAATCTACAATCCGGCTAGAAGGCATTCTACATGTCATTTTAAAATTACATCGTCAAACTGACTGATTGTACTCCTCTTCAATCCCATCTAACAGGCTGTCTAATTTACAGTCCTGTTGGGAATATTTCGCGGCCAACTCTACTTGGCCGTACATCAGGCTCACAGGGATCTCCTTCCCATCGGGCCCAACAGGTCCGATCTCGGCCATGTGGTTTGGGTCAGCCTTCGGGTACCGCGTCTTCACCATGGCCCAGGCCTCCCTGGCACCTTGACGGCAGGCCGATATCTTCCACAGACGGAGACGCCGCCGGACTCCCTGAAACTTCTCAGCAAGCCCTCCAAGACCCTCGGGTAGGGAGACGGAAGGCCATAAGGCCTGAACGACGCCGCTCATCGCCTGCCGAACACGTTCGTGCAACTACAGCAGCTCGGGAAGAGGGTCTCCCGTGGAACCACGCATCTCCTCCGCCGGACGACCCGTGAGCACACCTACAGACACATTTCTGTAAATCGACTTCCTCGCTGAACTCTTCTTTTCAAAAGAGTTTGCTCAAGCACTTACTATAAATGCCGCAACGAAGCCGCCGATTTTCATTTACGAAGTTAGACAGCTGGACCCAGACATCTTTTAGTTCTTCGCCCAGCTGGGTGTTGGCATCTTGGAGTTTGTTCCTCTCCTGCTGCACCCTCATAAGCACCTTCTCGCCGGCCTTCAACTGGCGCAGCAGATGTTGCTTGTCCGGATCTAGTCCGGCACCATATGCAATATTATTGTCAGACTATACACACACGCCACACTTCATAAACTACTTCTCTTTTCAAAATATGAATTACCAGAGGGGGTCTCCGTGGCGCCCCCGGCAGCGGCTAGTGCGGCCTCAAGTTGGGCCTTGCATTCTTGAAGCTCCTGGGACAGGTGGGTATTCTTCTCGGTAAGATCCTGCATAACAAATGATCCTTAAATCAGTTAGTTTAACTATTTTAAGTCTCGGGGGCTACTGGCATATATAACTATTACAATTCCTCACCCGTATGTCTTTTACATACTGCTCCGTGGCTCTGGTTAAACCATCTTGAGCAGCACGGAGGTGCACGTCTCCCGCATTAAAGGCATTCAACGCCTCTGGGGAGAAACACGCGTCACGAAGAACTGGCCAACAGCGCGTGTGATTCATAGCGCTCTCCACCTCAGACCTGGTGGCGGACAACCTGTCGGCATCCTCCGTTGGAGGAGCATCCGGCTCGCGCCTTGCGCTCGCCTCCCATCCGGACCAGGCGTTGGAGCCTGGCTGGCGGAGGCTTGGTTGGCACCCTCTCCGGACTCAGTCCGGCGAGCGCTCTTTCTCCTGGAAGAATCATAAGCATTAATATACCTCCCAGGAGTCTTTCCCTTAAAAGACAATGGTCCACCATACCTTTGCGGCGACGTTTCGATTCGCGCCGCACTCCTCTTCCGCCTGCTAGGCCGCACTGACCTCGTTTGGTCAGTCGCCGCGGGCTCGGCTTCCCACCGTAAAGGAACCTCCTGCAAAGCACCATTGGTACATGGTGGTCAGAAATAAGCATCAAAAAATTAACGGTGTCAGGACTTCGGTCGTACTCACCTGGGAAGCCGGACATAAACCGGGGTAGTCAGCCGTAATGGCGACTAAAGCATTGTCTATGCTGAGCTGGTAGAACACCCCGTCAATCAAATCCACCTTTATGTCTGGATCCTCTTCGGAGGCCGGATCAAGGGATCTTCCCGGATCCTCGGGTTGTGGAGTTGGGCTTTCTATGCCCTCCACATCCCGGCGCAGTTCCTGCGTTGAAATCATAAAGTAAGACACTTATCTTTGAAAGCACGGATCAGATATATAAACGTCCGCTTACCCAGCTCCGAGGGTAATTC
Organism: Triticum aestivum; assembly: GCF_018294505.1. NCBI lineage: Eukaryota > Viridiplantae > Streptophyta > Magnoliopsida > Poales > Poaceae > Triticum > Triticum aestivum. The sequence continues at coordinate 102,182,639 of NC_057801.1, forward strand.
ATGGAGAATCCATTCAATGGACTCATGCGGAGGAAGTCCTCCCTCTCCCCCTTGTACAAGCCGGACAGGATCTTCACCAGATCGACGGCCGATCCTGGCCCCGTGCGGCTATGACGGGTGGCGTCATTCTCCCTGTTGAAATCCCACATGGTGTGGCCCCTATATTGGAGCGGCTGCACCCCTCGCATAATGCATGTGGCCATGACTCCAATCATGGTTAATCCGGAATGGGCTAGTAACCGTATCCGGCCCATCAGATAGTGGACGCTCCTGTCATCTTCCCATTGAGGGCTCCATGGGCGCCAACTCAGGCGTTTCTTCAGAGGAGCGTTGCTAAACTCCGGGAGGCAGATCCGAACTGGATCCGGTAGCGGGGCGTCTTCCATATAGAACCACTCCGAAGGCCAGTCTTCAGACGCCTTCTTCGGGGTTCCGGATAGATATCCGGTCCCGGCGATGCGCCATATTTCGGCTCCGCCCACTTGATATATCGACCCCTCGTGAGAACGGGGTACGAGGCAAAACAGCCTCTTCCACAGCGCAAAATGGGGCTCGATGCCCAAGAAAATCTCGCAAAGAGCTACAAAGTCCGCGATGTGCAAAATGGAGGCGGGCGTGAGGTGGTGAAGTTGGAGTCCATAGAACTCCAGGAGCCCCCGGAGAAATGGATGTATGGGAAATCTGAGTCCCCTTATTAAGTAGGGGACGAAGCATACCCGCTCTCCTTTGGAGGGATTGGGGACGCTCTCCGCCTGCTTCCCACCCTTGTAGGTGGCCAGTCCGGCTCGAACTGGAACCATAAAGGCTGGGGGAAGGTATCCCTCTGCTTGGAGCGTCACTAACTCACTATGCGGGACTGAGCATCTCCTCCAATCTCCTGGCGGAGGACTGGGAGCGCGAGAAGAGGAGCCGCGTCGACTATCCATGTTGGAATGGATTTTTTGTCAGATGCGCCTTGATGAGTACTTGCGGAAGGATGATGGTGTGATTTGGATCTGGATCCTCGCCTCTCTTATAGGCAGCTTATTCGTGCAGCTAGGGGGTAAAACGTAAGAATACCCTGGCTTTTCGCATTCATACAACACGTGGAAGAAGGCCATTATTGGACGTGGAAGCCAAGGAGCGCATCATTTATGAAGCAACCGGACACTATCCGGCAAACACATGGAACATGAAGGAGAACCCGCCTTGCAAACGCCGAAGACAATATACGCGCCGGACTCGTCGTCATTGAAGCCTGGTTCGGGGGCTACTGAGGGAGTCCTAGACTAGGGGGTGTCCGGATAGCCGAACTATCATCATCGGCCGGACTCCAAGACTATGAAGATACAAGATTGAAGACTTCGTCCCGTGTCCGGATGGGACTTTCCTTGGCGTGGAAGGCAAGCTTGGCGATACGGATATGTAGATCTCCTACCATTGTAACCGACTCTATGTAACCCTAGCCCTCTCCGGTGTCTATATAAACCGGATGGCTTTAGTCCGTAGGACGAACAACAATCATACCATAGGCTAGCTTCTAGGGTTTAGCCTCCTTGATCTCGTGGTAGATCTACTCTTGTAATACCCACATCATCAATATCAATCAAGCAGGACGTAGGGTTTTACCTCCATCAAGAGGGCCTGAACCTGGGTAAAACATCGTGTCCCTTGTCTCCTGTTACCATCCGCCTAGATTCACAGTTCGGGACCCCCTACCCAAGATCCACCGGTTTTGACACCGACACTAAGGTTTCCCCAAACTAGCAACAAATGAGCAAATTTGGTAACATTACTTGGATCAAAAAAAGGGGATCGGAGAAGACTACCTTGAGGGAGGGTTTGACTTCAAAATCCACGGACAAATTCTTCAAATTTGCATGATTTGGGAGAGGATTTGAGAGGGGGAGAGAGTGGGAGAGGGGGCAAAGCTCGGGTTGGGGTGTGTGGGGTGGGGAGAGTGGGGGAGGGGGGCCAGCCAAGTGGCTCGATAAATCACAGTGCAGTGCCCGAGCGCTAGGCGCTGCACTTTAAATGTGTGGCGCCTAGCTCGGAGGCGCTGCACTGCTGGGTGCGGGCCCAGGGACTGCCATGGTGGACTGGCGTGCAACGCCCCAGAGGTAGGCGCTGCACCATAGGGTGTGGCTCCTGCGTGGCGGGCGCTACACAAAAAGGTCATCGGCGTGAAATAGTTTCACGGGCAGTTCATTCTATGATTTGATTTTGTCCCGAGGTCAAAATTGTCAAATTTGCTTGTCCTTGCAGCAATTTCCTATAAATGGCAAGTGATAGGCGTCGGCGTGGCGGCGGTGGTCACGCTAGGTGGAGTCCCCCTGCTCGCTTGCCACTCCTCGTCATGCGTGCGCCGTGATTGAATCACGACACCGGATTGCAGCACGCCCTCACCTGCCCCCATGTCTCTATGTTGTTGCAACACCTAGTTGCCACCGTCATAACACAGCCTTGTTGTCTGTCGTATCTCTCGGTGTCACCGCTCGCACCACCGGCGCATGCGGGGTTGAGACTTTTCCCCCAAAGCTAGTTGAAGCTTTTTTCACCATCGTTGAAGCCTTTTTCCAACTGTTGATACCAGTTGTAGCAAAACTCGACGCCAATGGTAGCTTGGCAAAATGCAGGTTGTAGCAAACTGGATGCCAGTTGTAGCTCCTTGGTCATAGATTGCAGCTATTTGCCATCATCGCCCACAAGTTCGCCGTCGTTGGTTGCAGTAAGTCAGTCCAACAGTTGTAGCTTTTTCTTGTTGCTAGTCATAGCTTTTCGCGGTGTGGGTTGCAACTTTTCTGATCTCCCAACTGCAGTTGTTTGTCGGTGTCGGCCACCAAACTACACTATCGAAGATTGTAGCAGATAGCGAGGCTTGTTGTAGCAAAAAATGATATAATTTTAGCAAAAAGCCAGTTGTGTTTCCAACTCGCTTATCGGTTGTAGCAAAAAAACAATTGTGGTTCCAGCTCTAGATTTGGCCAGTCGAGGCAAAACAAAATGTTGGTTCCACCATTGCTGTCCGCTCGCTATCATCGCAACCTTCACCGTGGTCATCCATGGAGACTCATCGACACGCCTCGGGACGGTCCCAGCACCTTCGTCACGGCACCCCGGCATGGTCCCAGCACCTCCGTCGTGGGAGCGTCTATACACCACGGTGCAAAGATCGAAAAAAGCACATAGTGGAGCCGTCTTGCAGGAGCGCTTCTGGAGGTAGGAAACGATACGATGTAGCAAATGAGTGGGCCGCGTATGTTTCGGAGGAGATAACATAGGAGAGGTAGTGGGCCTAAGAAAATCACGCGTGGATCATTGAACGTGGGCGAGAAGATGAAGCCTTTGATCACATCTAATCGGAAGGTGCACGCACCGGCCGAGTCGCCGCGCCTAACACAAATGTTTACCGAATTTGATTGGCGTCATGCTTTGTGTTTTCATGTGATGTTCGGTAGATGCCATATACGGCGATCTGAGCAGACTTCATGATGATGTGCTGCGAAGAGAGAAAAGCCTGATCGCCTCACAAAATCCAAGATACCCGCTCTACATCGTTAACGTGCCGCAGCAAAGGTTGTATGTCGACACATTCCCTATGGAAAAGTTCTTCCTTCAATTCGATTACATCTTCGACATGTTTCACTTTAAAAAGCTAGATTTTACGTTTGTCCGCCTTTTTGCCTTGTACATGAACTACATCATCTGGATTGAGCAGATATCTTATATCTATGTCGTTGACCCATACTTCATGCATGAGAGCTTCTTGGCAGTCTGCGAAAAGCACCATGAATACACGAGTAACTACATTGCTGATTTCATGGTCGGCAATAAGGACATGCAAGGAGACGATTCTCGTGCCTTATCATCCCATATAAGTCATCCACGCGGATATCCTTCCTTTGATTTCAATCATTTCATTTGCACGCGTGGAGGCTAATTTGAGGTGTACTTATTTTGCGCAGCGGCGGGCGCGTCGTCCTCATCATCCTTTACCCCCGATTACCCCATTCTCTTTATTTCGACTCATCGAAGAACATGACGAAAAAGGATTACACCCACATCAAGTCTGTTCTCGACAGTGCTATCTTTAGCTACGGCCTACGGGGTGGAGAGCTCACGACCAGGAAGACAAGGAACCGCGCGCCCGCCTTCGGCCATAAGACCGATGAAAGGATCAATAAGAGGTGTCTAGAGGGGGTGATTAGAACCCCAACAAGCAAAAGTAGCAGTTTTTAAATTCTTCACGTTCAGGTGGAGTTTTAGCACAAGTTTAAGCATTCACAATACATTTCAAGCAATCATGGCAAGAGTATATGAGCAGCGAAAAGTAAAGCATGCAAGTTGCAAGAAAGTAAAGGGATGGGATTGGAGTGTACAAACGCAATTGGAAACACGGCGATTTTTGGCGTGATTCCGATAGGTGGTGCTATCGTACATCCATGTTGGTGAAGACTTCAACCCACAAAGGGTAACAGCTGCGCGAGTCCATGGAGGCCTCTATCCACGAAGGGTCCATGAAGAAGCAACCTTGCCTATCCCATCATGGCCATCGCCCATGAAGGACTTGCCTCACTTGGGTAGATCTTCTCGAAGTAGGCGATCTCCTTGCCCTTACAAACTCCTTGGTTCAACTCCACAATCTTATCAAAGGCTCCCAAGTGACACCTAACCAATCTAGGAGACACCACTCTCCAAAAGGTAATAGATGTTGTGATGATGATGAACTCCTTGCTCTTGTGCTTCAAATAATAGTCTCCCCAACACTCAACTCTCTCTCATAGATTTGGTTGTGGTGGAGAGATGATTTCAGTGGAAAGCCACTTGGGGAAGGCTAGAGATCAAGGTTCTTGTGGTTGGATTGGAATGTCTTGGTCTCAACACATGAGTAGGTGGTTCTCTCTCAGAAAATGATTAGTGGAAGTGTAGGCAAGTTCTGATGGCTCTCTCTTGAATAGAGAAGGGAGTGGAGGGGTATATATAGCCTGCACACAAAATTTAACCGTTACACACATTTAACTCAATTCGGTCAGACCGAATAGGTGAACTCGGTGAGACCGATTCAGTTCAAAATGTGAACGTTAGGATTCTTGGTGGGACCGACATGATCAACTCGGTGGGACCGATGCTCTAGGGTTAGGGCAAAACCTCATCTCAGTGTGACTGATTGCATGAACTCGGTGAGACTGATTTCAGCAATGAGCAAACAAAGAGTTGGTCAAGCAAACTCGGTGGGACTGATCGCTCACTTCGGTAAGACCAAAATAATTGCAACAGGCAACAGATAGATTGCAAGGCCATCTCGGTGAGACCGAGATCCCTATCGGTGAGACCGAACTGATTAGGGTTTCTGGCAGTGACTATGTCAAGTGAACTCGGTGGCGCCGGATAGATCAAATCGGTGGGACCGAGTTTGACTATAGGTTTTGGACATATTTGGAATTGAGAAAGTGGTTGAGGGCTTTGGAGCATATCACTAAGCACTTTGAACAAGTAGACCATTAAGCAACACATCATCCCCTTTTAATAGTATTGGCTTTTCCTATGGACTCAATGTGATCTTGGATCACTAGAATAGAAATGAACAGTCTTGAGCTATTGCCAATCTTTGTCCTTAGCATCTTGAAGGGGTTCCACATCCTCTTGTCCATGCCACGCCTTTGTTGACATTAATTACCAAAATCACCCAGGGAGCACTTGTGCTTTCAACCGACTTCTGTTGCATCCAGCAACCGAGTGGTACTCTCAGTGCTAGATTCTATATCCTCCACCACGTGATGGAGTACAGATGGGATCAGCAGAACCTTCACATGTCACCTAGATCTTGCGATTCCCATATTCTGCAATGGGCAAAGAACCTAGGAGATATCCCGGATCATCGACTCCGAGCTGAGTTCTATCACATCCAACGTGAACTTGCCCAAATCATCATGAAGGAGGTCCTCAAAAAAACAGGGATGTTGTATGAAGAAGGGGAAATGCCACGGGAAGACATCCAAACACGCGTAGCCGCTCAACATCTCGACCTGAAGCCTTACTGCGCTCGGGGACTATCTCCCTGACTTGGATGGATGGCACGAAATGTTGGAGTGATTGCGATATATGACAATGTGTCCGTTTAGGCCATACTTTCTATATGACGAAACTTTGAGTTGCGCAGGACGAAACTTTATTTGTGATGTAATTAAAGTGTCCTCCTCAACTAGCTAAGATCACTCTAGTTAGGGCATTTTGGGTACGATGAACTTTGTTATTTATGCTTATGATATGTTGCTTATTGATGTCTACTACACAACCTTCTTCTTGTAGACGTTGTTGGGCCTCCAAGTGCAGAGGTTTGTAGGACAGTAGCAAATTTCCCTCAAGTGTATGACCTAAGGTTTATCAATCCATAGGAGGCGTACGATGAAGGTGGTCTCTCTCAAACAACCCTGCAACCAAATAACAAAGAGTCTCTTATGTCCCCAACACACCCAATACAATGGTAAATTGTATAGGTGCACTAGTTCGGCGAAGAGATGGTGATACAAGTGCAATATGGATGGTAGATATAGGTATTTATAATCTGAAAATATAAAAACAGCAAGGTAACTAATGATAAAAGTGAGCGCAAATGGTATTGCAATGGTAGGAAACAAGGCATAGGGTTCATATTTCACTAGTGCAAGTTCTCTCAACAATAGTAACATAATTAGATCATATAACTATCCCTCAACATGCAACAAAGAGTCACTCCAAAGCCACTAATAGCGGAGAACAAACGAAGAGATTATGGTAGGGTACGAAACCACCTCAAAGTTATCCTTTCTGTTCTATCTATTCAAGAGTCCGTAGTAAAATAACATGAAGTTATTCTTTCCTTTCAATCTATCATAGAGTTCATACTAGAATAACACCTTAAGACACAAATCAACCAAAACCCTAATGTCACCTAGATACTCCATTGTCACCTCAAGTATCCGTGGCCATGATTATACGATATGCATCACACAATCTCAGATTCGTCTATTCAACCAACACAAAGTACTTCAAAGAGTGCCCCAGAGTTTCTACCGGAGAGGCAAGACGAAAACGTGTGCCAACCCCTATGCATAGGTTCATGGGCGGAACCCGCAAGTTGATCACCAAACCATACATCAGGTGAATCATGTGATATCCCATTGTCACCACAGATAAGCACGGCAAGACATACATCAAGTGTTCTCAAATCCTTAAAGACTCAATCCGATAAGATAACTTCAAAGGGAAAACTCAATCTATTACAAGAGAGTAGAGGGGGGAGAAACATCATAAGATCCAACTATAATAGCAAAGCTCGTGATACATCAAGATCGTGCCATAGAAAGAACACGAGAGAGAGAGAGAGATCAAACACATAGCTACAGGTACATACCCTCAGCCCCGAGGGTGAACTACTCCCTCCTCGTCATGGAGAGTGCCGGGATGATGAAGATGGCCACCGGTGATGGATTCCCCCTCCGGTAGGGTGCTAGAACAGGCTCCCGAGAGGTTTTTGGTGGCTATAGAGGCATGCGGCGGCGGAACTCCCGATCTATTGTTCCCTTCGATGTTTTTAGGGTATATGGGAATATATAGGCGAAAGAAGTTGGTCGGGGGAGCCTCAAGGGGCCCACGAGGGTGGAGGGCGCGCCTAGGGGGTGGGCGCGCCCCCCTATCTCGTGGCCTCCTCGACGCTTCCCTGGCTTGCACTCCAAGTTCTCGGGATTGCTTCTGTTCCAAAAATAAGTTTCCCGAAGGTTTCATTCCGTTTGGACTCCGTTTGATATTCCTTTTCTTTGACCCACTGAAATAGGCAAGAAAACAACAATATGGGTTGGGCCTTTAGTTAATATGTTAGTCCCAAAAATAATATAAAAGTGTATAATAGTGCCCATAAACATCCAAAATAGATAACATAATAGCATGAATGCTTCATAAATTATAGATACGTTGGAGACATATCAGCACCCCCAAGCTTAATTCCTGCTTGTCCTCGAGTAGGTAAATGATAAAAGAAAGAATTTGTGAAGTGTGAATGCTAGAAGGTGCACAAGTTTGATCAATGATAATTTCAATCACCTTTTCTAGCATGATTACATTTCATAACAGTAGTTCATCTCATAAAACCTCTCACGATCAAGTAACAAGCTATTCACATGTTAAAGCATAGACCATAAACTTTCTTGAACACTAGCAAACTTCATTCTCAGTCATCAAACAATCGCAATTCATCTTATTTTCAGGAAGGGTCTATGTCAGAGCTTTGATTTAGCAAACTCCACATACTCAACTATCATATAGTCTTCTACAATTGCTAACACTCACTCAATACTTATGGTTATGGAGTTTTAATCGGACACTAAGAAAGATAGGGGCTTATAATGTTGCCTCCCAACGTATTCGCCTTTGGGTGATGTCAACAATAATAGTTCATGCTAACTTACATTCAATTGGATATATATATATATATATATATATATATATATATATATATATATTAGGATCTTTCCAACACGAGGTGCTTGCCAAAGGATAAAATGAAAAAGGGAAAGGTGAAGATCACCTTGACTCTTGCATAAAGTAAAAGATAGGCCCTTCACAGAGGGAAGCAGGGATTTGCAGAGGTGCCAGAGCTCGATTTTGAAATAGAGATAAATAATTTTGAGAGGTATGATCTCATTGTCAATATAACAACCAAGAGTTCCCAATATCTTCCATACTACATACATTATAGGTTGTTCCCAAACAGAATGGTGAAGTTTTTACTCCCCCTCCACCAACAATCACACTCCACGGCTTGTCTGAAACAACGGGTGTCATCCAACTAACATCAAACCTGGAGGAGTTTTGTTTGCAATTATTTTGATTTGATTTTGATCTTTTTGATCATGGGACTGGGCATCCCGGTTACCAGCCATTTTTCTCGTGAATGATGAGCGGAGTCCACTCATCTTGAGAATGACCCACCTAGCATGAAAGATACTGACAGCCCCTAGTCGCTACATGAGCGATTCAGGCATACAAAACAGATTATTATTTGAAGGTTTAGAGTTTGGCACATGCAAATTTACTTGGAACGGCAGGTAAATACCGCATATAGGTAGGTATGGTGGACACTCACGGCAAAAACTGGGTTTAAGGATATTTGGAAACACAAGTAGTATCTCTACTTGGTGCAAGGAATTTTTGCTAGCATGAGGGGGAAAGGCAAGCTCAACATGTTTGAATGATCCATGACAATATACTTTAACTGAGATGTGAGAAAACATAACCCATTATGTTGTCTTCCTTGTCCAACATCAACTCTTTAGCATCTCATACTTAATGAGTGCTCACAATTATAAAAGATGTCTAAGATAGTATATTTATATGTGAAATCTCTCTTCCTTCAATATTCTTTCATGAATTGTTCAAATGACCAATACAATGCTTGCTAACCTTTAATAAATTTACAACCTCTACTTCTTAGATGTGAAGTCATCACTCCCCATGGGATAAGCAAATGAAACATATATAATTTCATATTTATGACATTCAACTCATTCAACCATTCACTCATAGGATATAAGTGAAGCACACGAGTAAATGACAAACTACTCCAAAAAGATATAAGTGAAGATCAATGAGTAGCTAAATTATGTAACTATGTGAAGACTCTCTCTCATTTAAGAATTTCAGATCTTGGTATTTTATTCAAACAGCAAGCAAAACAAAATAAAATGGCATTGCAAGCATAGCACAACTCATGTGAAGAAGCAAAAACGTAGGCTCAACCGATACTAACCGATAGTTGTTGAAGAAGAAAGGTGGGATGCCTAACGGGGCATCCCCAAGCTTAGATGCTTGAGACTTCTTGGAATATTATCTTGGGGTGCCTTGGGCATCCCCAAGCTTGAACTTTTGTGTCTCCTTAATTCCTCTCATATCATGGTTTCTCTTTTTCTCAAAAACTTCATCCACATAAAACTCAACAAGAACTCGTGAGATAAGTTAGTATAAACCAATGCAAAACCTGATCATTTTATACTGGAACAAATCACTAAAATTATTATTCAACATTTCATACTAAATGCCTCTGCATATTTAATACTCATATCCTCAAATAGAATCATTAAACAAGCAAACATATGCAAACAATGCAACCATAATAGCAATCTGCCAAAACATTATAGTCTGTAACCAATGCAGGATTCATCATACTTCCCTAACTCCAAAAATTATGAGAAAAATACCTCACTGTAGAAGATTTATCAGATCTCAATATGCAAAAAGTTTCAACATTATACCATTCTCTGACTTTTCTAGGGAATTTTTGCAACAGCGGTAAACTTTCTATTTTCAAACAGAAACATGTATACTAGCAAAATAAGCATGGTAAAGGCTATCCTTGACTTTTTTATTGAAACTAAAGATGCAAAACACTATTCTAAATAACAGCAAGCAAATACTAACAAAATAAAATGACGCTCCAAGCAAAATACATATCATGTGGTGAATAAAAATATAGCTCCAAGTAAAGCTACCAATGAACGAAGACGAAAGAGGGGGTGCCTTCCAGGGAATCCCAAGCTTAGGCTCTTGGTTGTCCTTGAATATTACCTTGGGGTGCCATGGGCATCCCCAAGCTTTGGCTCTTGCCACTCCTTATTCCATAGTCCATCGAATCTTTACCCAAAACTTGAAAACTTCACAACACAAAACTCAACAGAAAAATCGTAAGCTCTGTTAGTATAAGAAAATAAAACCACCACTTAGGTACTGTAATGAACTCATTCTAAATTCATATTGGTGTAATATCTACTGTATTACAGCTTATCTATGGTTCATACCCTCCGATACTACTCATAGATTCATCAAAATAAGCAAACAACACATAGACAACAGAAACTATCGAAAACAGAACAGTCTGTAGTAATCTGTATCAAACGTATACTTATGGAACTCCAAAAATCCTAAAAAATTAGGAAGTCCTAAGAAATTTGTGTACCAATCCAGATCAAAAAGAATCAGATAAGAATCACGTTTCTGTGAATTATCAAAACTAATTTACTGGGTGATAAAGTTTCTGATTCTCAGCAGGATCAACACAACTATCACCGTAAGCTATCCTAAAGGTCTTACTTGGCACTTTAGTGAAACAAAAGCTATAAAACATGATTACTACAGTATCATAATCATGTGAACACACAAAAACAGTAAGGGTAAATATTGGGTTGTCTCCCAACAAGCGCTTTTCTTTAATGTCTTTCTAGCTAGGCATGATGATGACAATGATGCTCGCATAAAAGATAAGAATTGAAACATAACGGGAGCATCATGAAGCATATGACTAGCACATTTTAAGTCTAACCCACTTCATATGCATAGGGATTTTGTGAGCAAACAACTTATGGGAACAATAATCAACTAGATAGTAAGGAAAAACAAGCATAACTTCAAAACTTTAAGCACATAGAGAGGAAACTTGATATTATTGCAATTCCTACAAGCTTATGTTCCTCCCTCATAATAATTTTCAGTAGCATCATGAATAAATTCAACAATATAACCAGCACCTATAGCATTATTTTCATGCTCTACAAGCATAGAAATTTTATTACTCTCCACATAAGCAAGTTTATTCTCATCAATAGTAGTGGGAGCAAACTCAACAAAATAATTATCATGTGAGGCATAATCCAATTGAAAGCTAAAATCATGATGAAAAGTTTCATGGTTATCATTATTCTTAATAGCATACAAGTCATCACAATAATCATCATAGATAGCAACTTTGTTCTCATAATGAATTGGAACCTCTTCCGAAATAGTGGATTCATTACTAAATAAAGTTGACACCCTTCCAAATCCACTTTCATAAATATTATAAGATTCAACATCCTCCAAAATAGTGGGATCATTACTTTCTAAAGTTGACACTCTTCCAAACCCACTTTCATCAATATAATCATCGTAAGTAGAAGGCATGTTATCATCATAACAACTTTGCATATCAAAACTTGGGAGGCTAAAAATATCATCTTCATTAAACATAGCTTCCCCAAGCTTGTGGCTTTGCATATCATTAGCATCATGGATATTCAAGGAATTCATACTAACAACATTGCAATCATGCTCATCATACAAAGATCTAGTACCAAACATTTTAATGCATTCTTCTTCTAGCACTTGAGCACAATTTTCCTTTTCATCATACTCACGAAAGATATTAAAAAGATGAAGCATATGAGACAAACTCAATTCCATTTTTTTGTAATTTGTTTTTATAAACTAAAGTAGTGATAAAACAAGAAACAAAAATATTCGATTACAAGATCTAAAGATATACCTTCAAGCACTCACCTCCCCGGCAACGGCGGCAGAAAAGAGCTTGATGTCTACTACACAACCTTCTTCTTGTAGACGTTGTTGGGCCTCCAAGTGCAGAGGTTTGTAGGATAGTAGCTAATTTCCCTCAAGTGGATGACCTGAGGTTTATCAATCCGTAGGAGGCATAGGACGAAGATGGTCTCTCTCAAACAACCCTGCAACCAAATAACAAAGAGTCTCTTGTGTCCCCAACACACCCAATACAATGGTAAATTGTATAGGTGCACTAGTTCGGCAAAGAGATGGTGATACAAGTGCAATATGGATGGTAGAAATACATATATGTAATCTGAAAATATAAAAACAGCAAGGTAATTAATGATAAAAGTGAGCGTAAACGGTATTTCAATGGTAGGAAACAAGGCATAGGGTGCATACTTTCACTAGTGCAAGTTCTCTCAACAATAATAACATAATTAGATCATATAACTATCCCTCAACATGCAACAAAGAGTCAATCCAAAGCCACTAATAGCGATGAACAAACGAAGAGATTATGGTAGGGTACGAAACCACCTCAATGTTATCCTTTCTGTTATATCTATTCAAGAGTCCGTAGTAAAATAACATGAAGCCATTCTTTCCGTTCAATCTATCATAGAGTTCATACTAGAATAACACCTTAAGACACAAATCACCAAAACCCTAATGTCACCTAGATACTCCATTGTCACCTCAAGTATCCGTGGGCATGATTATACGATATGCATCACACAATCTCAGATTCATCTATTCAACCAACACAAAGTACATCAAAGAGTGCCCCAAAGTTTCTACCGGAGAGTCAAGACGAAAATGTGTGCCAACCCCTATGCATAGGTTCATGGGCGGGACCCGCAAGTTGATCACCAAAACATACATCAAGTGAATCACGTGATATCCCATTGTCACCACAGATAAGCATGGCAAGACATACATCAAGTGTTATCAAATCCTTAAAGACTCAATCGGATAAGATAAGTTCAAAGGGAAAACTCAATCCATTACAAGAGAGTACAGGGGGGAGAAACATCATAAGATCCAACTATAATAGCAAAGCTCGCGATACATCAAGATCGTGCCATAGAGAGAACACGAGAGAGAGAGAGAGAGAGGGAGAGAGAGAGAGAGCGAGAGAGAGAGAGAGAGAGAGAGAGAGAGAGAGAGAGAGATCAAACACATAGCTACTGGTACATACCCTCATCCCCAAGGGTGAACTACTCCCTCCTCGTCATGGAGAGCGCCGGGATGATGAAGATGGCCACCGGTGATGGATTCCCCCTCCGGTAGGGTGCTAGAACAGGCTCCCGAGAGGTTTTTGGTGGCTACAGAGGCATGCGGTGGTGTAACTCCCGATCTATTGTTCCCTTCGATGTTTTTAGGGTATATGGGAATATATAGGCGAAAGAAGTCGGTCGGGGGAGCCTCGAGGGGCCCACGAGGGTGGTGGGCGCGCCCAGGGGGTGGGCGCGCCCCCTATCTCGTGGCCTCCTCGACGCTTCCCTGGCTTGCACTCTAAGTTCCCGGGATTTCTTATGTTCAAAAAACAAGTTTCCCGAAGGTTTCATTCCGTTTGGACTCCATTTGATATTCCTTTTCTTTGAAACACTGAAATAGGCAAGAAAACAGCAATATGGGTTGGGCCTCCGGTTAATAGGTTAGTCCCAAAAATAATATAAAAGTGTATAAAAAAGCCCATAAACATCCAAAATAGATAATATAATAGCATGAATGCTTCATAAATTATAGATACGTTGGAGACGTATCGCTTCTATTTTTGCCAAGTCTGTCTCTTTCTGTTGCTCAACTATATATGTTGCATATCATCGACTCATGTGATGATGCAGGTGCGTAGATCATCGATGGCGAAGAAGTGCTACACCAGGAGTATACGATGAGTGGTCGGAGTGTCAGGCCCAGGTGTACCGGTTCCCGGTTTCCGAGCGACACACAGTAGTTAGTTTAGGTTCACGCTAGTGCGAGGGAGTGATACGAACCTACGCCTCAAGAAGTACTATATTATGTATGATGAGACTGTTGGGGAACGTAATATTTCAAAAAAAATCCTACGATCACGTAAGATCTATCTAGGAGAAGTATAGCAACGAGCTGGGAGACTGTGTCCATGTACCGTCGTAGACCGAAAATGGAAGCATTTAGTAACGCAATTGATGTAGTCAAACGTCTTCACGATACAACCGATCCAAGTACCGAACGTACGTCACTCCATGTTTAGCACACGTTCCACACGATGACTTCCCTCGAGCTCTTGATCCAGTGGAGGACGAGGGAGAGTTCCGTCAGCACGATGGTGTGGCGACGGTGATGATGAAGTTACCGGCACAGGGCTTCGACTAAGCACTACGATGATATGACCGGGGTGTTAAAAGTTGAAGGGGGAGCCGCACATGGCTAAGAACAATTGATGTGTGTTCTAGGGGTGCCCTCCCCATGTATATAAAGGAGGGAGAGGGAGGGAGGTAGCCTAGGGCGCGCCCAAGTAGGAGGAATCCTACTTGGGCCCCTAGTCTGATTCGGCCCCCCTTACCATATTTGGACAAGGGGAAAAGGAAGGAGGGGGGAGAGGAAGGAAGTAGGAGTCCTACTTCATACTTTCCTTTTTCTCCTCTCCTTTCCCTTTCTCCCCACGTGGCTGGCCCTATAGCAGGCGCACCAGCCCCTTGTGGGCTGGTGTGTCCCGTTACTTGGCCCATTAAGCCCATATCTTTGCCGGGGGTTACCCGGAACCCCTTCCGGTGACCCGGTATCACCCGGAACACTTTCAGTGTCCAAATACCATCGTTCTATATATGAATATTTACCCCTCGACCATTTTGACACTCCTCGTCATGTCCGTGATCTCATTGAAGAAAATATGCCCTAGAGGCAATAATAAAATTGTTATTTATATTTCCTTATATCATGATAAATGTTTATTATTCATGCTAGAATTGTATTAAGCGAAAACTTAGTACATGTGTGAATACATAGACAAACAGAGTGTCACTAGTATGCCTCTACTTGACTAGCTCGTTAATCAAAGATGGTTAAGATTCCTAACCATAGACATGAGTTGTCATTTGATGAATGGGATCACATCGTTAGAGAATGATGTGATTTTCTTGACCAATCCGTTAGCTTAGTACTATGATCGTTTAGTTTATTCCTATTGCTTTCTTCATAACTTATACATGTTCCTATGACTATGAGATTATGCAACTCCCAAATACCGGAGGAACACTTAGTGTGCTATCAAACATCACAACGTAACTAGGTGATTATAAAGATGCTCTATAGGTGTCTCCGATGGTGTTTGTTGAGTTGGCATAGATCAAGATTAGGATCTGTCACTCTGATTGTCGGAGAGGTATCTCTGGGCCCTCTCGGTAATGCACATCAATATAGGCCTTGCAAGCGATGTGACTAATGAGTTAGATATGGGATTATGCATTACAGAACGAGTAAAGAGACTTGCTGGTAACGAGATTGAACTAGGTATGATGATACCAACGATCGAATCTCGGGCAAGTAACATACCGATGACAAAGGGAACAACGTATGTTGTTGTGCGGTTTGACCGATAAAGATCTTCGTAGAATATGTAGGAACCAATATGGGCATCCAGGTTCCACTATTGGTTATTGACCGGAGATGAGTCTCGGTCATGTCTACATAGTTCTCGAACCCGTAGGGTCCGCACGCTTAACGTTCGATGACGATTGGTATTATGAGTTTATGTGTTTTGATGTACCGAAGGTTGTTCGGAGTCTCGGATTAGATCATGGACATGACGAGGAGTATCAAAATGGTCAAGGCGTAAAGATTGATATATTGGACGACTATATTCAGACACCGAAAAGGTTCCGGAGAAGTTTCAGATAAAACTGGAGTACCGGAGGGTTAACGGAACCCCCCGGGGGAACTAATGGGCCACATGGGCCTTAGTGGAGAGAGAGAGACAGGCGGCCAGACCAGGCCACGCGCCCCCTCCCCCTTGGGACCGAATTGGACTAGGGAAGGCGGGCGGCGCCCCCCTTTCCTTCTTCCTCTCCCTCTCCTTCCTTCCCCCTCTCTCCCTCTAGGTGGATTCCTACTAGGAATAGGATTCCTATTCCTAGAAGGATTCCCCTTGTAGGGGTGCGCCTTAGGAGGGCCGGCCGGCCTCCCCTTGCTCCTTTATATATGGGGGAAGGGGGCACCCTAGAACACACAAATTGATAGTTGTCTTAGCCGTGTGCGGTGCCCCCCTCCACAGATTTCCACCTCGGTCATATCCCTGTAGTGCTTAGGCAAAGCCCTGCGTCGGTAACTTCTTCATCACCGTCATCACACCGTCGTGCTGAGAAAACTCTCCCTCGGCCTCAACTGGATCAAGAGTATGAGGGACGACACTGAGCTGAACGTGTGCAGATCGCGGAGGTGCCATGTGTTCCGTACTTGGATCGGTTGGATCGCGAAGACGTTCAACTACATCAACCGCGTTACTTAACGCTTCCGCTTTTGGTCTATGAGGGTACATGGACACATTCTCCCCGCTTGTTGTTATGCATCTCCTAGATAGATCTTGCGTGATCATAGATTTTTTTTTGAAATACTGCGTTCCCCAATAGTGGCATCCGAGCCAGGTGTATTCGTAGATGTTATATGCACGAGTATAACACAAAGAGTTATGGGCGATAATAGTCATACTGCTTACTAGCATGTCATACTTTGATTCGCCGGTATTGTTGGATGAAGCGGCTCAGACCGACATTACGCGTACGCTTACGCGAGCCTGGTTCTACCGATGTGCTTTGCACACAGGTGGCTTGTGGGTGTCTGTTACTCCAACTTTAGTTGAGTCGAGTGTGACTATGCCCGGTCCTTGTTGAAGGTTAAAACAGCAAACTTGACAAAAAATCATTATGGTTTTGATGCGTAGGTAAGAACGGTTCTTGCTAAGCCCGTAGCGGCTACATAAAACTTGCAACAACAAAGTAGAGGATGTCTAACTTGTTTTTGCAGGGCATGTTGTGATGTGATATGGTCGAGACAAGATTATATAAATTGTTGTATGAGATGATCATGTTTTGTAACACAGTTATTGGCAACTGGCAGGAGCCATATGGTTGTCGCTTTATTGTATAAAATGCAATCGCCTTGTAATTGCTTTACTTTATCACTAAGCGGTAGCGATAGTCGTAGAAGCAATAGTTGGTGAGATGACAATGATGCTTCGATGGAGATCAAGGTGTCAAGCCGGAGACAAAGGTGATCATGATGGTTCTTTGGAGATGGAGATCAAAGGCACAAGATGATGATGGCCATATCATATCATTTAAATTGTTTGCATGTCATATTTATCCTTTATGCATCTTATTTTGCTTAGTACGACGGTAGCATTATAAGATGATCTCTCACTAAATTTCAAGGTATAAGTGTTCTCCCTGAGTATGCACCGTTGCTACAGTTCGTCGTGCCAAGACACCACGTGATGATCGGGTGTGGTAAGCTCTACGTTCACATACAACGGGTGTAAGCCAGTTTTACACACGAAGAATACTCGAGTTAAACTTGACGAGCCTAGCATATGCAGATATGGCCTCGGAACACTGAGACTGAAAGGTCGAGCGTGAATCATATAGTAGATATGATCAGTATACTGATGTTCACCATTGAAAACTACTCCATCTCACGTGATGATCGGACATGGTTTAGTTGATATGGATCACGTGATCAGTTATATGATTAGAGGGACGTCTATCTAAGTGGGAGTTCTTAAGTAATATGATTAATTGAACTTTAATTTATCATGAACTTAGTACCTGATAGTATTTTGCATGTCTATGTTGTTGTGGATTAATGGCCCGTGCTGTTGTTCCACTGAATTTTAGTGTTGTTCCTAGAGAAAGCTAAGTAGAAAGATGATGGTAGCAATTACACGGACTGGGTACGTAACTTGAGGTTGATACGTCTCCGACGTATCTATAATTTTCGATTGTTCCATGCTATTATATTATCTGTTTTGGATGTTTAATGGGCTTTAATATACATTTTTATATTATTTTTGGGATTAACCTATTAATCGAAAGCCCAGTGCAATTTGTTGTTTTTTTCCTATTTCAGTGTTTCGCAGGAAAGGAATATCAAACGGAATCCAAACGTAATGTAACCTTCGCGAGGATTGTTTTTGGAACAAACACAATCTAGTAGACTTGGAGTGGATGGCAAGGAAGCAACGAGGCGGGCACGAGGTAGGAGGGCGCTCCCAGGGGGTAGGCGCGCCCCCACCCTCGTTGGCTCCTCGTGGCTCCACCGACCTACTTCTTTCGCATATATATACTCATATACCCTGAAAACATCCGAGAGCACCACGAAACCCTATTTCCACAGCCGCAACCTTCTGTACCCGTGAGATCCCATCTTGGGACCTTTTTCGGCACTCCGCCGGAGGGGGAATCGATCATGGAGGGCTTCTACATCAACACCATGGCCTCTCACATGATGCGTGAGTAGTTTACCACAGACCTTCAGGTCCACAGTTATTAGCTAGATGGCTTCTTCTCTCTCTTTGGATCTCAGTACAAAGTTCTCCTCGATCTTCTTGGAGATCTATTTGATGTAATTCTTTTTGCAGTGTGTTCGTCGAGATCCGATGAATTGTGGGTTTATGATCAAGATCATCTATGAATAATATTTGATTCTTTTCTGAATTCTTTTATGCATGATTTAAATATGTTTGCAAGTCTCTTCGAATTATCAGTTTGGTTTGGTCTACTAGATTGATCTTTCTTGCAATGGGAGAATTGCTTAGCTTTGGGTTCAATCTTGCGGTGTCCTTTCCCAGTGATAGCAAGGGCAGCCAGGCACGTATTGTATTGTTGCCATCGAGGATAAAAAGATGGGGTTTATATCATATTGCTTGAGTTTACCCCTCTACATCATGTCATCTTGCCTAATGTGTTACTCTGTTCTTATGAACTTAATACTCTATATGCATGCTGGATAGCGGTCGATGTGTGGAGTAATAGTAGTAGATGCAGAATCGTTTCGGTCTACTTGTCACGGACGTGATGCCTATATACATGATCATGCCTAGATATTCTCATAACTATGTGCATTTCTATCAATTGCTCGGCGGTAATTTGTTCACCCACCGCAATACTTATGCTATCTTCAGAGAAGCCACTAGTGAAACCTATGGCCCCGGGTCTATTTTACATCTTATAAGTTTCCAATCTACTATTCTAGTTTACTATTTATTTTTCAATCTTTATTTTCCAATCTATACAACAAAAATACCAAAAATATTTATCTTATTACCTTTATCAGATCTCACTTTTGCAAGTGGTCATGAAGGGATTGACAACCCCTTTATCACGTTGGTTGCAAGGTTCTTATTTGTTTGTGCAGGTACGAGGGACTTGCGTGTAGTCTCCTACTGGATTGATACCTTGGTTCTCAAAAACCGAGGGAAATACTTACGCTACTTTGCTGCATCACCCTTTCCTCCTCAAGGGAAAACCAGGGCATGCTCAAGAGGTAGGAAGAAGGATTTATGGTGCCGTTGCCGGGGAGATCTAAGCGCAAGTCAAGACATACCAAGTACCCATCACAAACTCTTATCCCTTGCATAACATTATTTGCCATTTGCCTCTCGTTTTCCTCTCCCCCACTTCACCTTTGTCATTTTATTTGCCCTTTTTTCGTTTGCTTCTTTCTGCTTGCTTCTTGTGTGTCCGTGTGTTAGCTCATTTGTTTTGTCATTATGACTAGTCCTTCTATCATCGTTAGTACTCCCGATCATGAAGTTCTTAATTTTAAACAAAGGGAGGGAGAAAATCTAAAAGTTGCTTGGCATAGAATTTGGAATGCTCAGAATAGATCCGCTAGGAAGCAATCTACTTCCGTTATTTTTTGCAATTTTTACGTAGGCATCACTCCTTGGAACAGATATATTCTTGATACCATTACCAGAGGGAATTTCTTGGTTAGCCATACTTTTGATTCTTATAATGCTATGTTAGATTTGTTTGGCCCACCACCTCTTTTGGTCAATGGAACTATTTTAACTTCGGAACATGTGATGCAAAGGCTTGAAATTATTGAAAATAAAGTTGCCACTCTAGTGTTGATTCAGAATTTGGATAAAAAGATCCACAATCAAATTACCCATTATGGATCTAAGGTAGGAGTTACTCTAAAATTAATTCTAGAAAAAGAACCTCTAGTCAATGAAAAGATAGACCAAGATTCCACTAGAATTGATAAACTTGAGGATATTATTACCAATTTGGGGTCTGCCTTTTCTACCGTAAGAAACACTTCAACTCCTCCTACTACCAAAGTTGCCAAATTTATGTATGTTCCTAAAAATAAGGGTGAATCTTCTAGTAAGGAAAATGTGGATCTCAAATCAATAAGTGTTCACCCCAACTTTTTCACTATTATTAGGGAACCTTTTGCTACCAATGAATTTCTTGATTTATTTCCAAGGAGTTTGATTATTAATAAAAATAAGGAAACGCCTAAGGGTTATAAGTGTTCTATTTAAGAATTACCTACCAAAGATGGCAATGCCTAGATCTATTCTTGTTTTTATGCCTAGCTAGGGGCGTTAAACGATAGCGCTTGTTGGGAGGCAACCCAATTTTATTTTTGTTTCTTGCTTATTATTTCTGGTTAATAATAAATATTTAATATATCCTCTATTAAGATGTGGTTTTATGTTTTAATTAGCGTTTGTGCCAAGTAGAACCTTTGGGAAGACTTGGGTGAAGTCTTTATGATCTTGCTGTAAAAAACAGAAACTTTAGCGCTCACGAGATTAGCTACAATTGTTTATTGGAGTGTGCTTTTAGGTCGATTTGTTTTGAAGATGATTAATAGACAAATTACTCACATCCAACAATTTATTTCAGAATTTTTGGAGTTACAGAAGTATACGTTTGATACATATTGCTACACACTGTTCTGTTTTTGATAGATTCTGTTTTTCATGTGTTGTTTGCTTATTTTGATGAATCTATGGCTAGTATCGGGGGGTATGAGCCATAGAGAAGTTGGAATAAAGTAGGTTTGACACCAATATAAACAAATAATGAGTTCATTACGAGTACCTTGAAGTGGTGATTTGTTTTCTTATACTAACGGAGCTCATGAGATTTTCTGTTGAGTTTTGTGTTGTGAAGTTTTCAAATTTTTGGGTAAAGATTTGATGGACTATGGAATAAGGAGTGGCAAGAGCCTAAGCCTGGGGATGCCCAAGGCACCCCAAGGTAAAATTCAAGGACAACCAAAATCCTAAGCTTGGGGCCTCTTTCATCTTCATCTATCGGTAACTTTAATTGAGACTATATTTTTATTCACCACATGATATGTGTTTTGCTTGGAGCGTCTTGTATGATTTGAGTCTTTGCTTTTTAGTTTACCACAATCATCCTTGTTGTACACACCTTTTGATAGAGAGACACGTGAGTCGGAATTTATTAGAATACTCTATGTGCTTCACTTATATCTTTTAAGCTAGATAATTTTGCTCTAGTGCTTCACTTATATTTTTAGAGCACGGTGGTGGTTTTATTTTATAGAAATTATTGATCTCTCATGCTTCACTTATATTATTTTGAGAGTCTTTTCGAACAGCATGGTAATTTGCTTTGGCTATAAATTAGTCCTAATATGATAGGCATTCAATATGGGTATGATAAAAACTTTCATATAGAGTGCGTTAAATACTACGATAAATTTGATACTTGATAATAGTTTTGAGATATAAAGGTGGTAATGTTAGAGTCAAGCTAGTTGGGTAATTGTGAAATTGAGAAATACTTGTGTTAAAGTTGGCAAGTCTTGTAGCATGCACGTATGGTAAACATTGTGTGACAAATTTGAAGCATGGGGTGTTCTTTGAGTGCTTTCCTTATGAGTGGCGGTCGGGGACGAGCGATGGTATTTTCCTACCAATCTATCCCTCTAGGGGCATGCGTATTAGTACTCTGCTTCGAGGGCTAATAGACTTTTGCAATAAGTATATGAGTTCTTTATGACTAATGTGAGTCCATGGATCATACACACTCTTACCTTTCCGCAATTTGCTAGCCTCTACGGTACCGTGCATTGCCCTTTCTCACCTTGAGAGTTGGTGCAAACTTCGCCGGCATCCAAACCCCGTGATACGATACGCTCTATCACACATAACCCTCCTTATATCTTCCTGAAAACAACCACCATACCTACCTATTATGGTATTTCCATAGCCATTCCGAGATATATTGCCATGCAACTTTCCAACGTTCAGTTTATTATGACACGCTCCATCATTGTCATATTGCTTTGCATGATCATGTAGTTGACATTGTATTTGTGGCAAAGCCACTTTCATAATTCTTTTATACATTTCTCTCTTGATTCATCGCATATCCCGGTACACCGCCGGAGGCATTTACATAGAGTCATATTTTTTGTTCTAGTATCGAGTTGTAATATTGAGTTATGAGTAAATAAAAGTGTGATGATTACCATTATGAGAGCATTGTCCCATGTGAGGAAATAAATAAAAGAGGCCAAAGAAGCCCAAACAAAAAAAGAAAAAGAAAAAAAAGAGGTCAAAGAAGCCCAAATAAAAAAACGAGAGAAAAAGAGAGAAGGGACAATGTTACTATCCTTTTTCCACACTTGTGCTTCACAATAGCACCATGATCTTCATGATAGAGAGTCTCTTGTTTTGTTACTTTCATATACTAGTGGAAATTTTTCATTATAGAACTTGGCTTGTATATTCCAACGATGGGCTTCCTCAAATGCCCTAGGTCTTCGTGAGCAAGCAAGTTGGATGCACAACCACTTAGTTTTCAGTTTGAGCTTTCATACACTTATAGCTCTAGTGCATCCGTTGCATGGCAATCCCTACTCCTCGCATTGACATCAATTGATGGGCATCTCCATATCCCGTTGATTAGCCGAGTCGATGTGAGACTTTCTCCCTTTTTGTCTTCTCTCATAACCCCCATCATCATATACTATTCCACCTATAGTGCTATATCACTGGATTGCGCTCATGTATTGCGTAAGGGTTGAAAAGGCTGAAGCGCGTTAAAAAGTATGAACCAATTGCTCGGCTTGTCATCGGGGTTATGCATAATGGGAGCATTTTGTGTGACGAAAATGAAGCATGGCCAAACTATATGATTTTGTAGGGATGAGCTTTCTTTGGCTATGTTATTTTGATAAGACATAATTACTTGGCTACTATGCTTGAAGTATTACTATTTTTATGTCAATATTGAACTTTTATCTTGAATCTTTTGGATCTGAACATTCATGCCACAAATAAATAGATTACATTGAAAATTATGTTAGGTAGCATTCCACATCAAAACTTCTGTTTTTATCATTAACCTACTCGAGGACGAGCAAGAATTAAGCTTGGGGATGCTTGATACGTCTCCAACGTATCTATAATTTTTTATTGTTCCATGCTATTATATTATCTGTTTTGGATGTTTAATGGGCTGTAATATACCTTTTTATATTATTTTTGGGACTAACCTATTAACCGGAAGCCCAGTGCAATTTGCTGTTTTTTTCCTATTTCAGTGTTTCGCAGGAAAGGAATATCAAACGGAATCCAAACGGAATGAAACCTTCGCGAGGATCGTTTTTGGAACAAACACAATCTAGGAGACTTGGAGTGGACGTCAAGGAAGCAACGAGGCAGCCACGAGGTAGGAGGGCCCGCCTAGGGGGTAGGCGCCCCCCCACCCACCCTCGTGGGCCCCTCGTGGCTCCACTGACCTACCTTTTTCGCCTATATATACTCATATACCCTGAAAACATCCGAGAGCACCACGAAACCCTATTTCCACCGCCGCAAACTTCTGTACCCATGAGATCCCATCTTGGGGCCTTTTCCGGCGCTCCGCCGGAGGGGGAATTGATCACGGAGGGCTTCTACATCAACACCATGGCCTCTCTGATGATGCGTGAGTAGTTTACCACAGACCTTCGGGTCCATAGTTATTAGCTAGATGGCTTCTACTCTCTCTTTGGATCTCAATACAAAGTTCTCCTCGATCTTCTTGGAGATCTATTTGATGTTATTCTTTTTGCGGTGTGTTTGTCGAGATGTCGGTGTACTAGAGTAGGGGTACCCTAGTATCCCGAACTTGTGCACGGGCAGTTGCAGCACCCCGCGGCAAGGCTTGCCGGGCGACCGCCAAGGTCCTCCATGGTTCCTTTGGATCCATTCAAGAACAAAGTATTCAACCAAGGAGACAAGGCCCCGGCAAGAGGAGCTTGCCTGGAAGGCCAACCAAGGCATCTCAAGGAACTTGCCGCGACGCGCCACGTGTCCCGGCGAGGCCCGGTGAGCGACAAGCTTCCGGACGCGACAAGACAACGACCGCGGCAAGGCGCTTGCCGCGGCAAGCTACCACTCTGTACCCGCGCTCCAGCACATCCACCAACGTGTCGCCCCGGGGCCTTTCCAGGCGCGCGTGGCAAGAGGCTGTGCAGCCAGCGGTGCGCGGTGGCAAGCGACGCTGACAAGATTGCCATCGTGGCGAGCTATGGCGTCCCTGACTGTACCTTTTTGCACTATTTGGGCGACATAGACGGGCATTTAATGCCTTTGTCCCCTGCCGTCAGGGTTAGGTATGATACATTGTACAGGTAGTTGTACCAACCGCAATTCCTTTTCCATTTTTACCCTTGTCTATGTTGCCACCTGTCGGAGACCCCTTTAGCATATAAAAGGAGGCCCATGCGCAATGTAGAGAGGGGTTCGGAGGCAGAAAAACACTCACGCTCGGTCTCGTTAGCAGCTAGTGTGTACTGTAGCACTCAGTGCTCCCGAGCAAGAACTCAATACACTCAGACATGCAGCAGTAGGAGTATTATCTCTCCGGAGAGCTCCGAAGCTGGGTAAACTGCTCGTGTGCTTCGCCTCGATCCGCTCTTCATGCGATCTCCGCCCCCCGCGAACCGAAAGGGGCCCGGTCCGCCGGTCCCCATAGGTGTTCGTGGATCAGCTTCCCCGACATCTTTGGCGCGCCAGGTAAGGGGCGTTGAGGTTGTGTGAACCTGATCCGGCGTTCACATGAGCTAGATCTTCATCTTCTTCATCGACATGCCACCGAAGAAGAAGGCTTCGGCGGCAGATGTTCCGTCCACGTCGATCCCACCACCACCGGAGCAAACGGGTGGTGGGGTAGACGCCGGCGGAAGAACGGGCATCCACGAGGGAGCTCACGGTGCTGCCAGGTCCAAGGACAAGGCTGCACAGACCTCGGCGTCCGTACATGCACCGCGCCCATCTCAGGAGGCACAGGACCGACAGCGTCATGGTATTCGCAGGGCCATACGTTCGTTGGACCAAGATCGAGCTGGTGGATCTCGGGGTGCTCAAGACGAGCATGCACGCCAACATGCTGGCACGAGTGAGGCACGGTCGCCTGGACGGGATACTGCTCCTTCTAACATAGTTCGAAGTCCGAGCATATCCCGCTCCTCGCACCGTTCGCCACTGCCGCCCACCACTCCAACAGAAACTTTGGCCCGAGCTCAACTGCTCCTGGATTACCCTCCAACGGCAGACAAGATCAATGAATGGAGGGCCACCATTCAGAGTCTCATCGGCTTCGCCAACGGCAACACTCCGCGGCAGTCGGGTACATCACTGCCATGGCAGGACTGCCGGGCACGAGCCGATGGCGACGAAACCGGTGGGGGTGCAACCACCATGCACTCTCCACCTCGAAGGCCAAGATCGCCGACTCGCTGGATCCACCTCGACAGCGACTCCACCGCATCATCAGATCCACGAGCTCGTCGCGATCAGCACCAAGTTCTTCACGAACGATAGCAAGAAGACGCTCGAACTCGCATTGAGCGCCGAAGAGAAGCGCGGCGTCAATCGGACCAGTGCGCTGGGCCCTCTGTCGACATGCATGCACCAGGGGAACCAGGCGACTTGCCGTACGCGGTAGGATGCCCTGCATTCACTCGTGAGCTGCAGCAAGTCCAGTGGCCCAGCACGAAGAATTTGAAGCCAGACGTACCAGAGAAGTACGACGGCAAGTCGCATCCTTCGGAGTTCCTTAGCATCTACACCATTGCGGTGCAAGCTGCCGGGGGGCGGGACGACAAGAACCTGGCCAACTACTTCCCGCTGGTGCTCAAGCCCAATGTCAGATCCTGGCTCATACACTTGCCGAACAACTCCATATCCTCCTGGGTAGACCTATGCCATCAGTTTGTCGGCGCCTTTACAGGCGGCCACAAGCCTCCTGGCCAAGAGAGCGACTTTCATTTGCTCGCCCAGAAGGAAGGAGAGCCCCTGCGCAAGTACATTCAGAGATTCAGCCGCGTACAGCACAACATCCCAGATGTCCACCCTACCACGGTAATCAGCGTGTTCCATCAGAACGTGCGAAACCGCTGGATGCGGGAGGAGATGGCGATGTGCAAGATCAGAGACGTCAGTGAGCTATATGCCCTGGCCGACAAGTGTGCACGTGATGAGGAAGGGAGGAAACTCCACGAAGAGAATACAAAAGCAGGAGGATCTGATAGTGAGGAGGCTGCCCCGGCAAAGAAAAACCGGCGGCGGAACAACAGGAAGAAGAAAGGCAAAGATGTGCTAGTCGTTGAGCAGTCCGGCAACGGAGGTGGCGCCAAGAAAGCCAAAGCTGGTGGCTCCGGCGAGGAGATTGCCGCAGGCACCAACTACCAGGTTGTGGCGGTCGCCGACAAGCAGGACGGCACCAACAGGCAGTACTGCAAGATCCACCGCACCAAGGGCTGTGACCTCCAGAGCTGCAAAAAGGTCGAGCAGCTTGTTGAGCAGCAAAAGGCTGAATATGAGTGACGCGACAAGGAGAAGGCCCAGGAAGGTGCTGGAAGAGCCGGCAAGAAACGCCCCGGCCGAGGAGGACGCCGCGGCAAGGCCAAGCAGCGGCAAGGAGATAGACCTCCCCGCAGCCACGACAAGGATGAAGATGACGACGACGATGAAGATATGGATGATGACGAGACCGATGAGCAGGAGTTCCAGAATGCCACAGAGGTCCTGTGCGTTGACGGCGGTGCTTCTCTGCATACTTCACACCGCCAGCTCAAGCAGTGGGTGCGGGAAGTCAATGCGGCAGAACCACCCATCGAGTCACGCAAGCCTCTGAAATGGTCCAGCACGCCTATCATCTTTGATATTGAGGACCACCCTGATCGCATAATTGCGGTCGGGTGCTTGCCGATGTTGGTTTCACCAACTATCAGCAACCTCAAGGTCACTAAGATGCTAGTTGATGGCGGGGCCGGCTTGAACCTGATCTCCTCCGTGGTACTCCAGAAACTCCAGATCCCTGATGGCAAACTCAAAGAGACCGGCACATTCCAAGGAATCAATCCGGGAAGGAGCAAGCCGAAGGGAAAGATCACGTTGCCGCTGACATTTGGCAGCGAGTTGAACTTCAGGACTGAGAGGGTCACTTTTGACGTTGCTGACTTTCCATTGCCTTACAATGGGATACTCGGCCGTCCAGCACTCGCCAAATTCATGGCAGCCTCTCACTATGCATATAACATGCTGAAGATGCCAGGCCCGATAAGTGTCATCTCTGTCCCTGGCGACAAGAAGGATGCTCTTATCTGTGCCGACAAGATCTACCGGGAAGCAGCAGCCGCAACAGATCGCAAGTCAATTGCCATTGAGGCTCCCGGGGCGAAGAAGAAGACCAAGTCCGGCAAGAGTTCTGATGCCCACTCCGGCAAGCGCACCTCTTCGGAGTGCTGCGCTACCGTCGAGGACGCACCATTGAGCTCCACCGGCAAGTGTAAGAAGACAATGGCAGCTCCACCAGAGACCAAGAAGGTGTCCGCCAAGGAGGATGGCACTGGTGGTACCTTCACCATCAGTGCCACTCTCGACCCTAAATAGGAAAGCGCGCTCGTTGCTTTCCTGCGGGCGAACGTCGACGTATTTGCGTGGCAACCGTCTGACATCCCCGGTGTTCCCAGGAAAGTAATCGAGCACCATCTTGCCGTCTGTCCTCATGCGCGGCCCGTCAAGCAGAAAGTTAGGAAGCAGGTAGTGGAGCGCCAAGAATTCATCGCAGAATAAATCAAGAAATTGGAAGCAGCAGGCCTTGTCGGAGGGTGCTCCATCCTACGTGGTTGGCCAACCCTGTAGTCGTGCGCAAGGCAAACGGGAAATGGAGGCTTTGTATCGACTTTACTGATGTCAATAAAGCTTGTCCCAAAGACCCATTTCCCTTGCCGCGCATCGACCAGATTGTTGACTCCACGGCCGGATGTGACTTGCTTTCATTTCTTGATGCATACTCAGGATACCATCAGATCTTCATGGCAGAAGAGGATGAGGAGAAGACCGCATTCATCACCCCATGTGGCACATACTGTTTCGTACGGATGCCTTTCGGTTTAAAGAATGCTGGTTCAACATTTGCAAGGGTAGTCCATGACGCTTTTGAGCCGCAAATGCACAGAAATGTGGAAGCCTACATGGATGACATAGTGGTCAAGAGCAAGGACAAGGCGACTCTGATTCAAGATTTAGACGAAACCTTTGCAAATCTGTGCAAGATCAACCTCAAGCTTAACACCGAGAAGTGTGTGTTTGGAGTCCCCTCCGGCAAGCTTCTCGGGTTCTTCGTGTCTCAGCGGGGAATTGAGGCCAATCCCGACAAGATCAAGGCCATTGAGCAGATTGAAGCACCAAAGCGCATCAAGGATGTACGAAGACTTGCCGGTTGTGTAGCTGCTCTCAGCAGGTTTATCTCTAGGTCTGCTAAGCGCACCCTGCCATTTTTCAAAATATTGAAAAAGGTAGGTCCAATGAAATGGACTCCGGAAGCGGAGGCTGCACTGCAGGACTTAAAGAGATACCTGTCCTCCACTCCAACACTTGTCGCACCTAAGCCACAAGATAAGTTGCTGCTATATATAGCGGCAACCAATCAAGTGGTTAGTTCTGCGTTAGTAGAGGGGAGGGAGGCGGACGATGAGCCAGCGACCACGGCAGATGCATCCAGCGACAAGCAGGGGACTTCACCGGCAAGCTCTGGTCCCGACAAAGATGGATCTGCGCAGGCGCGTGAGAAGATGCAGAAAAGAATGGTGCAGCGCCCAGTTTACTTTGTCAGTTCCCTTCTGCAGGGGGCTAGGTCAAGGTACTCTGGTGTGCAGAAGTTGCTTTTCGGCCTTCTCATGGCCTCGAGAAAGCTGCGCCATTACTTCCAAGCACATGAGATCACAGTCGTCACTCGTTTTCCGCTGAAGAGGATACTGCAAAATCCAGAAGCAACAGGCAGGATTGTCGAGTGAGCACTAGAACTGTCAAGCTTTGGCCTCAAGTTTGAGAGCACTTCAACTATCCAAAGCAGAGCATTGGCGGAGTTCATAGCAGAATGGACGCCAACACAAGATGAAGAAATTCCAGAAACAAGCATCCCCGTCAAGGAAGCAAGCAAAGAGTGGTTGATGTACTTTGATGGTGCCTTCTCGCTGCAAGGCGCCGGTGCGGGCGTGCTACTTGTTGCACCCACCGGAGAGCACCTCAAGTACGTTGTCCAGATGCACTTTCCCAAGGGCAAGCAACGAACAATACCGCAGAGTATGAAGGTTTGCTGGCCGGTCTCAGGATCGCAGCAGACCTTGGGATCAAGAAACTCATTGTCAGGGGTGACTCACAGCTTGTCGTCTGCCAAGTGAACAAGAATTATCAGAGTCCGTTGATGGAAGCTTACGTTGATGAAGTGAGAAAGCTAGAAGAGCACTTTGACGGCCTACAGATGGAACATGTTCCAAGAGCTCAGAACGACATTGCCGATGGCCTGTCGAAGTGCGCCGAACTTAGGTTACCTGTGGAACCAGGGATCTTTCTGCTCAAACTGACTCAACCGTCTGTAACGCCATCAACTGGACAGAGCAAGAAGAGGAAGTTGATTTCTGGTGACTATTTTCCGGCAGAGCTCCCCGAAGCCGCCGCCAAGAAGGTCCTCAAGATCAACACCAAGGGTGCTGAGGAGCAGTCTGCTCGGGCAAGCCCTATGGTTATTTCCGTTGAAGCAGACGCTCCCGACAAGTTTTGCTCCGGCAAGCTTGCCGGGGAACGTCAAGCTCCGGCTGAGCCGCAGGTTCTCGCCGTAGAAGCGGATGTTCCCGCAGCAGCAGATGTGCCTTTAGTCCTTGTTGTCGAGCCGCAAGCTCCAGCATGGGCACAACAGATTGTCCATTTCCTTCAGACAGGAGAACTTCCCGAAGAGCAAGAAGAAGCGGAAAGAGTAGCCCGGCAGTCAAGTATGTACCAGTTTGTCGACAACATACTGTACAGAAGAAGACTCAACGGCGTGAAATTGAAGTGTATTCATCGGGAAGACGGACAAAAGCTGTTGGCAGAGATACATGGAGGCATATGTGGTCACCACATTGGCGCAAGAGCACTTGCCGGCAAAGCGTTCCGGCAAGGTTTCTTTTGGCCGACAGCCCTCCAGGATGCAACTGCACAAGTAACCAAGTGTGAAGCGTGCCAGTTCCATTCCAAGCAGATACACCAGCCAGCTCAAGCGCTCCAGACGATCCCTTTATCCTGGCCGTTTTCGGTCTGGGGGCTCGACATCCTCGACCCCTTTCCCCGAGTTGTCGGGGGCTTTGAGTACTTGTACGTTGCAATCGACAAGTTCACAAAGTGGCCGGAAGTGGAAGCAGTGAGGAAGGTGACAGCACAGTCAGCAGTCAAGTTCTTCAGGTCGATTGTTTGCCGCTTCGGGATCCCTAACAGGATCATCACCGACAACGGCACGCAATTCACGAGCCGCACCTTCATGCAGTATGTCCAAGATCTTGGCGCCAAGGTCTGCTTCGCTTCTGTTGCTCATCCAAGAAGTAACGGTCAAGCGGAGAGGGCGAATGCTAAAGTGCTGTGCGGGCTCAAGACCAGGACTTTTGACAGGCTGCGCAAGTGCGGAAAGAACTGGATTGAGGAGCTGCCGGTGGTTCTTTGGTCGGTTAGGACGACGCCAAATCGAGCCACTGGCCAGACACCTTTCGCTCTAGTCTATGGAGCAGAGGCAGTTCTCCCCACGGAACTCGTATACGGGTCACCTCGAGTGCTCTCTTATGATGAGCTTGAGCAAGAGCAGTTGCGACAAGATGACGCGCTGCTCCTTGAGGAGGACCGTCTTCAGGCCGCTGTACAAGCTGCTCGATACCAGCAAGCTTTGCGCCGCTACCATAGCCGCAAAGTCAATGCCAGAAGTCTCGAGGAAGGCGACCTTGTTCTTCGGCGTGTTCAGTCCGCCAAGAATTCCAACAAGTTGACGCCAAAGTGGGAAGGCCCTTACCGGGTGAAACGAGTCACTAGGCCCGGCGCTGTCCGCCTTGAGACTGAAGATGGCATTCCGTGAGCAACTCCTGGAACATTGAGCATCTTCGTAAGTTTTACCCGTAAGGCGCGGTTGCCGGAACCTATTCTGGCAACCACCTTTTGTACAAGTCTTGCCGATGTTGCATGGAATCCTTTGTACAAAGCCGGGCGCAGACCCCGTGCATAAGTAAAGCGCATGTGCTCCGCACATCTTGTCAATTTCATGCTTTATACTTTTTTTGCATGTATCTAACACTTTGTGCAGCGCCTACCCCCGGTAAGCAATAACGAGCCGTAAGGCTCCGTACCTTTATTTTCTCTTCTTTCTCAAAGGAAGGAAGGTTCCCTCGCCCACAAGTTTGCCGGGGGGAAAGGAGAAGATAAGGGTGTGGACCAGGCGTCGTTCAAGGAAGTTTCGCCTTACCGGAAAGCAAACGACAGAAAAGCTAAGTTGCCAAAGTTTGAGCAATCATTTTTAATTTATAAGTTATCTTCCTCGAACGCCCGTGCTTTGTATGGAAAACCTGTGCGCGGAGGAACCAACTCGTAGCTAGTTGCGCCCTTACTTTTTTTCGAGTCTGCTCAACAACTTAAGTGAGCTGCGACTAGTTGCGATAAGGTTTCTTGTCGGTAATGGCACCGCCAGCAGGCTGCTAACGTCCCGCACTCAGCGCTCGCGGCTAAGGTGCCTGCTCCGACAAGTTCCCTAAAAGCGTAGGGCCAAAACATACAAAGGAAGGAATCAAGTAAAGGAAATAACATAGCAATCGCTACTCAAAATAGAGTCATATTACAAGATAGCTTGTCGCAGCTCTAATAGATTGTTCTCATAACATGACCAGCAGCGACAAGAAAAAGAGAAAACGGGCGGCCTAATCTACGCGATCGCCCTCAACCCTCTTGATCCCGCTCACCTTGTCCACAATGGGTGCGACAAGGGTCTTGAGCGCTTCCAGATCAGCATCCGGCGGCAAGGTCCTGAGGACGTTGGTCAGGTTGAGGCCTCGGTTGCGGAAGGCCACCTTCACCAGCACCTTTTGAAGAGCTCCCGCGCAGATTTTGCGCGACTCGTCGGCCAGCTGCTTTGGGATCTTCTCCCGGAGTCGCTGGAGGGCCGTCGCCACGCCTTTGAAGAACAAGTTGAGCTTGGCGCTGGGTTGGAGGTGCTCATCGGAGGAGTACCCGAGATCCTCCATCCCCAGCTGCGCCAGCTCCCTGTCGATGGCTGCGGCAGCATCCATGAGACCCTCGGTCCAGTGCTCCACATTCTCCCTAAAAGTGTTCTAGGCAGCGGCAGCACTCGCCAGCAGCGCCTCGTCGGCCTTGATCTTCTCCGTCAATGCCACCTCCCGCTCCCTGGCGCCGTCCAGCGTCTGAGTCAAAGTAACTAGCTTCAACTCAAGGTCTGTGTTGGAGTCCTTGGCGGCGCTAAGCTCTTTGCTCCTCTCAGCGAGATGACCTTGTAGCTCGCCATGAGCGGCAGCATCCTTCTCGCGCTCACGCTTGAGCGCAGCAAGCTCCTCGCCGCTCGCCTTGAGATCGGCCTCTAGCTGCGCCATCTTCGTCTCCAGCTCCTTATTGGCGGCCTCGGCAGCTGCGGCAGCATCCTCTGCTTCCTTGAGAGCCCAGCCAAATGTTTGCTTGCGCGCGGCAAGCTCCTCCTCATGGCTGTCAAGGTTGACCTAGCGCTGCGCCAACTCGCCTTCCTGCGCAGATAGCTTCTCGGCAACAAGCCGCTGTTGCTCTTCAACTTCAGCCTTCTCGAGGAGGAAGGCTTTCCGCTCCTCGGCGACTTGCTCCCGCTCCTCTGCCAGGGACCAGAGAGTTTCCTGCCTGAAGCCCCGGAGCTCCCCCGCGCGCTTCTCGATGTCCACTCCCGCCTTCGCGACAAGCGCTTCTCGGGATACCAGCTTGGCCTGTCGGGCGCGGTAGAACGACAACAGCTTCTGCAGTAGCTGCTCCTTCTCAGGCTCGTCGCTGCTGCTGCTTGGCGCGTCGACCAGCGTCAGCCCAGCGGAGGCGAGCACCTCTCCATCCAAGATCTCTCCTTCGACCGGCGCCCTGGAGCTTGACGCCCAGGGGAGCTTGATGAAGATGCCGTCGCCGGCTTTCAAATAGGCGCCGGGCTGGGGCTCTTCGGAGCCTGGCGCTGCAACAGCGGTGGAGGGATCGGCGGTCAGCATAGCGCCTGACGCTCCTGCGGCCTCAGGCCATCAGTGCGATCGCCAGATCCCTCGCCAGCTTCTGCGGTGGCAGCTTTGGCGGCCTCTTCGCCGGCGGGATCATCAGCGCCGGCTTCTCCTTCGGTGGCAACGGCGTCGTCGGTATTGCTGCGCGCATTCTCCTCGCCGGCGACCTCGGTTTCCATCGGCTCCGTGGCAGATGGATCTGACGAACGGAAAAAGGAGAAAAATCAAGCAAATATCCAAAAAGAAAATCAGAAGAAGAAGAACCCAAGGGAAGTTTTCAAGCAAGAGGATTACCTGTACTAGGACCTGCAGTCGTGGTCTCAACCACCGGAGGGTCGCTGGTGTCGTCCCTTGCCGGAGAACTGTCCCTTGCCGGAGAATTCTCCCTTGCCGGAGAACGCTCCCTTGCCAGGGAATCCTCCCTTGGCGGTGTAGTTGAAGCAGATGGAATTTCGGGAGCGGCTTCCGGGCACTCCTGGTGAAGCTGCTCTGCTCCTACACAAACCAACAGTGAGATATCAGCAAAGAAAGAGCACCCATGCGCGCCTAACAGCAGGAAGTAAACCATATACTTACGCTGGGGGCTGTGCTGGGGGCTGCTTTGGGGAATAGTTGCCGGGTCCGGCAAGGTGGTCTCGGACACACCCCCAGCCGTCGCGGTGGGTTCATCCTCGATGACAATCACCGGGACCTTGGCTCTCTTCGCCACTCTCTGGGCCAGCATCCTAAAAAGGAATGGGTTCAGAGTGAAGCAAATCAGATACAAGACAAAGCAACAAAATTGAAGAACTACAAGTACAGCAAAGAATCTTACTCTTCTTCTTCCTCGTCGGAGCTGAGCACGGAGAGATCGAAGTCCGGCTCGCCTCCGGTACGACGAGGCGGAGGAGTAGGTTCCCTTGTCTGCTTGGCAGGAGTAGTAGCGGTGGACCGGGAAGACCCCGCTCCAGTTGCCGCAGCGGCGTGAGGTGCTCCCGTGGCAACATTGCTTGCCGCGGTAGAGCGTGTCGCACGGCACGGCGGCTGTTGACTCGTCTGCCGCCCCGCTACGTCCCCGGCCTTGCGGAGACGCCTTCTTGGTGGAGCTGGGGGATCCGCTTGCGGCAAGCTAGCTAAAGGTGGGGAGGAGGAGGAGCCGATCTTCAACGAGTCGCTCGCGCCCTCAGCGGGCTTGCTCGACTCGGCTTCAGGCCCGACAAGCTCTTCCTCGCCGGCAAGCTCCTCTCGCTCGACAAGGCTTGCCGCCTCTGCTACCTCTGCCTCCTCCACGGTGAATCCGAACTCGCACGCGGCAGCGGCTGCTGCCGCCTCTTCCAGCCTAGTGGCGATGCGCTGCATCTCCGCATCGGTGGTGTCACGAGTAAGGCTCTTCTGTTCATCGGAGCGGACCGCCACTTCTACCAAGCCGTCAAAGAACTCCTGCATGACGTCGTCTGCAGGCTCTTGCCAAGTTGGGACAATTTCATGCGAATCACACAGCGACATCATTGCACGGATGCGGTCGAGCGAGGAGTTGTTGCACAGCGGAACGACACCCCTCGGCAGCATGAACGCTTCGGGATGTTGAGGATCGCGCTTGAACAGTTCCAGGATCATCGCATCCAGTTCCAAGACAGTGAAGTTGAAGTTGAGGCCCGGGCGCAACCTCATGATATCCGCCGCATTCTGGAACTCCCAGGCGGGTCTCCTCCTCTCCTGCAGAGGGGCGATGCGGCGGCGAAGAAAATCTGCGCCAACAGCGCCTACGGTGAGCCCGGCAAGCCTGAGGCGTAGGATCCGGGTGACGGCAATCTTCAGCCCATCGTCTTTCGGAGCCACGTTGCTCCAATCGTTGCCGCGCGCTATTGGGGCTTGGCGCTGGGCG
This sequence comes from Triticum aestivum, assembly GCF_018294505.1. Lineage (NCBI taxonomy): Eukaryota > Viridiplantae > Streptophyta > Magnoliopsida > Poales > Poaceae > Triticum > Triticum aestivum. The sequence goes on from NC_057801.1 coordinate 102,218,382, forward strand.
GTAAATGGCTGCGGGTTCTCCTCGACAATCCAGCACCAGTCTGCTCTCCATTCCTCCCACTTGCTGCGGAGCTCTCCCTCCAGATAAGCTTCCTTCTTCCCAACTCTTGAGATCCAGGCGATTCCGCCGGATAAAGGCTCCCCTCTCTCAACTCGGGGCATAAAGAAGTGGCGGAAAAGAGCTACATTTGGATAGACTCCGACAAAGTTTTCGCAGAGATGTGCGAAAACTGCCATGGTCAGAACAGCATTGGGGGTGAAGTCAAGGAGGCGGAACCCGTAGGTGTTCATGATATCGCAGAAAAATTCAGAGAAAGGCGGGCAGAGCCTGCAGTAGAAGAACAGCGCGAAGAAAGGGTATCCATTCGGAGCCAGGTCCGAAGCGGTAGCTGGGAGTACCTTCGTACGCGGATGCACTCGCGTCTCCGTCGACCAGAAGAGGTAGTAGTACTCCCTCAGCTCCTTCGCGGCGAGCTGGGGGGGGGGAAGATTGCCCGTTCCTTTCGCAGCGTCGCGAGCCGCTGCGCCTCGGCCGACTTCACGACCTTCCCCTTGTCAGCTTTCGGAGCCATGGCGGAGGTGGTGGGGCAGATCAACGGCGTTGGTGATGCTGGTGGCGATGGGGGGCGGAGCCCAGCTCTCTTTCAGTTTTGGGAAGAAGGGGGGAGCGGCGGAGATTTCTGAGATTGGAGTAGCAACCGGCGAGATGGGCGAACTGCCCCTGTTTCCCTTGCTTATAAAGAGGGAGGGGGCAGGCGTTCCGTCTTTCCAAATAAAGAAACCACCCACGATCTCTCCCACGAGCCGCATTCGACGCGTGCCGTTCGGGGAGGGCACGGTGGATATGGAGTGAGATATGGCGTAACCCAGGCCGCGCGTGCCCGTGCCCTGTTTTGGGCCTGGCCCAACAGCGCTCGGCACCGTGTGTGGCCCAGGCCCAGGGGCTCCTGTCGGTGTACTAGAGTAGGGGTACCCTAGTATCCCAAACTTGTGCACGGGCAGTTGCAGCACCCCGCGGCAAGGCTTGCCGGGTGACCGCCAAGGTCCTCCATGGTTCCTTTGAAGCCATTCAAGAACAAAGTATTCAAGCCAAGGAGACAAGGCCCCGGCAAGAGGAGCTTGCTGGGAAGGCCAACCAAGGCATCTCAAGGAACTTGCCGCGACGCGCCACGTGTCCCGGCGAGGCCCGGTGAGAGACAAGCTTCCGGACCCGACAAGACAACGACCGCGGCAAGGCGCTTGCCGCGGCAAGCTACCACTCCGTACCCGCGCTCCAGCACATCCACCAACGTGTCGCCCTGGGGCCTTTCCAGGCGTGCGTGGCAAGAGGCTGTGCAGCCAGCGGTGCACGGTGGCAAGCGATGCTGACAAGATTGCCATCGTGGCGAGCGGTGGCGTCCCTGACGGTCCCTTTTTTCACTATTTGGGCGACGTAGACGGGCATTTAATGCCTTTGTCCCCTGCCGTCAGGGTTAGGTATGATACACTGTACAGGTAGTTGTACCAACCGCAATTCCTTTTCCATTTTTACCCTTGTCTATGTTGCCACCTGTCGGAGACCCCTTTAGCATATAAAAGGAGGCCCATGCGCAACATAGAGAGGGGTTCGGAGGCAGAAAAACACTCACGCTCGGTCTCGTTAGCAGCTAGTGTGTACTGTAGCACTCAGCGCTCCCGAGCAAGAACTCAATACACTCAGACATGCAGCAGTAGGAGTATTATCTCTCCGGAGAGCTCCGAAGCTGGGTAAACTGCTCGTGTGCTTCGCCTCGATCCGCTCATCATGCGATCTCCGCCCCCCGCCGAACCGAAAGGGGCCCGGTCCGCCGGTCCCCATAGGTATTCATGGATCAGCTTCCCCGACATGAGATCCGATGAATTGTGGGTTTATGATCAAGCTTATCTATGAACAATATTTGATTCTTCTTTGAATTCTTTTATGCATGATTTAAATATCTTTGCAACTCTATTCGAATTATCAGTTTGGTTTGGCCTACTAGATTGATCTTTCTTGCAATGGGAGAAGTGCTTAGCTTTGGGCTCAATCTTGCGGTGTCCTTTCCCAGTGACAGCAGGGGCAGCAAGGCACGTATTGTATTGTTTCCATCGAGGATAAAAAAGACGGGGTTTATATCATATTGCTTGAGTTTATCCCTCTACACCATGTCATCTTGCCTAATGAGTTACTTTGTTCTTATTAACTTAATACTCTAGATGCATGCTGGATAGCGGTCGATGTGTGGAGTAACAGTAGTAGATGCAGAATCATTTCGGTCTACTTGTCACGGACGTGATGCCTATATACATGATCATGCCTAGATATTCTCATAACTATGCGCTTTTCTATCAATTGCTCGGCACTAATTTGTTCACCCACCGCAATACTTATGCTATCTTTAGAGAAGCCACTAGTGAAACGTATGGCCCGCGAGTCTATTTTACATCTTATAAGTTTCCAATCTACTATTCCAGTTTACTATTTATTTTGCAATCTTTATTTTCCAATCTATACAACAAAAATACCAAAAATATTTATCTTATTACCTTTATCAGATCGCACTTTTGCAAGTGGCCTTGAAGGGATTGATAACCCCTTTATCGCGTTGGTTGCAAGGTTCTTATTTTTTTGTGCAGGTACGAGGGACTTGCATGTAGTATCCTACTGGATTGATACCTTGGTTCTCAAAAACTGAGGGAAATACTTACGCTACTTTGCTGCATCACCCTTTTCTCTTCAAGGGAAAACCAACACATGCTCAAGAGGTAGCAATCCTCATTGCTGCATAGAAGAATTACGTCCTGGAAGCACCGATAGGTGCCAAACCCGCTGCAGCAGCAACGCCAGATGTTGTGAACACCTGGCAGAGCAAAGCAGATGACTACTCGATAGTTCAGTGTGCCATGCTTTACGGCTTAGAACCGGGACTTCAACGACGTTTTGAACGTCATGGAGCATATGAGATGTTCCAGGAGTTGAAGTTAATATTTCAAGCAAATTCCCGGATTGAGAGATATGAAGTCTCCAATAAGTTCTATAGCTGCAAGATGGAGGAGAATAGTTCTGTCAGTGAACATATACTCAGAATGTCTGGGTGCCACAATTACTTGACTCAGCTGGGATTAATCTTCCAATTGATAGTGTCATTGATAGAGTTCTTCAATCACTGCCACCAAGCTACAAGAGCTTCGTGATGAACTATAATATGCAAGGGATGGATAAGACGATTCCTGAGCTCTTCGCAATGCTAAAGGATGCAAAGGTAGAAATCAAGAAGGAGCATCAAGTGTTGATGGACAACAAGACCACTAGTTTCAAGAAAAAGGGTAAAGGGAAGAAGTGGAACTTCAAGAAGAACGGAAAACAAGTTGCTGCTCAAGTGAAGAAACCCAAGTCTGGACCTAAGCCTGAAACTGACTGCTTCTACTTTAAAGGGACTGGTCACTGGAAGTGGAACTGCCCCAAGTATTTGGCGGAGAAGGATGGCAAAGTGAAAGGTACATTTGATATACATGTTATTGATGTGTACCTTACTAATGCTCGTAGTAGCGCCTGGGTATTTGATACTGGTTCTGTTGCTAATATTGGCAACTCGAAACAGGGGCTACGGATTAAGCGAAGATTAGCTAAGGATGAGGTGAAGATGCGTGTAGGAAATGGTTCCAAAGTTGATGTGATCGCCGTCGGCACGCTACCTCTACATCTACCTTCGGGGTTAGTTTTAGACCTGAATGTTATTTGGTGCCAGCGTTGAGCATGAACATTATATCTGGATCTTCTTTGATGCGAGACGGTTATTCATTTAAATCAGAGAATAATGGTTATTCTATTTATATGAATAATATCTTTTATGGTCATGCACCCTTGATGAGTGGTCTATTTTTACTAAATCTTGATAGTTGTGATACACATATTCATAGTATTGAAGCCAAAAGATATAAGTTTAATAATGATAGTGCAACTTATTTGTGGCACTACCGTGTAGGTCATATTGGTGTAAAGAGCATGAAGAAACTCCATTCTGATGGGCTTTTGGAATCACTTGATTATGAATCACTTGATGCTTGCGAACCATGCCTCATGGGCAAGATGACTAAGACTCCGTTCTCTGGAACAATGGAGCGAGCAACAGACTTGTTGGAAATAATACATACTAATGTATGCGGTCCGATGAGTGTTGATGCTCGTCGCGAGTATCGTTATTTTCTAAACTTCACAGATGATTTGAGCAGATATGGGTATATCTTCTTAATGAAACATAAGTCTCAAACATTTGAAAAGTTCAAAGAATTTCAGTGTGAAGTGGAAAATCATCGTAACAAGAAATAAAGTTTCTACGATCTGATCGTGTAGGAGAATATTTGAGTTACGAGTTTGGTCTTCATTTGAAACAATGCGGAATAGTTTCGCAACTCATGCCACCTGGAACACCACGGCGTAATGGTGTGTCCAAACGTCGTAACCGCACTTTATTAGATATGGTGTGTTCTATGATGTCTCTTACTGATTTACCGCTATCGTTTTGGGGTTATGCTTTAGAGACAGCTGAATTCACGTTAATAGGGTACCATCTAAATCCGTTGAGACGACATCGTATGAACTGTGGTTTTGCAAGAAACCCAAGTTGTCGTTTCTTAAAGTTTGGGGTTGTGATGCTTATGTGAAAAGGCTTCAACCTGATAAGCTCGAACCCAAATTGGAGAAATGTGTCTTCATAGGATACCCTAAGGAAACTGTTGGGTACACCTTCTATCACAGATCCGAAGGTAAGATATTCGTTGCTAAGAATGGATCCATTCTAGAGAAGGAGTTTCTCTCGAAAGAAGTGAGTGGGAGGAAAGTAGAACTTGATGAGGTAATTATACCTGCTCCCTTATTGGAAAGTAGTTCATCACAGAAATCAGTTCCAGTGATTCCTACACCAATTAGTGAGGAAGCTAATGATGATGATCATGAAACTTCTGATCAAGTTACTACCAAACCTCGTAGGTCAACCAGATTAAGATCCGCACCAGAGTGGTACGGTAATCCTGTTCTGGAGGCCATGTTACTTGACCATGATGAACCTACGAACTATAAGGTAGCGATGATGAGCCCAGATTCCACAAAATGGCTTGAGGCCATGAAATCTGAGATGGGATCCATGTATGAGAACAAATTGTGGACTTTGGTTGACTTGCCCGATGATTGGCAAGCCATAGAGAATAACTGGATCTTCAAGAAGAAGATTGACGCTGACTTGTTGTGAAAGGTTTTCGACAAGTTCAAGGAGTTGACAACGATGAGACTTTCTCACCCATAGCGATGCTTAAGTCCGTCCGAATCATTTTAGCAATTGCCGCATTTTAGGATTATGAAATTTGTCAAATGGATGTCAAAACTACATTCCTCAATGGATATCTTAAAGAAGAGTTGTATATGATGCAACCAGAAGGTTTTGTCGATCCAAAAGGTGCTAACAAAGTGTGCAAGCTCCAGCGATCCATCTATGGACTGGTGCAAGCATCTCGAAGTTGGAATATATGCTTTGATAGTGTGATAAAAGCATATGGTTTTATACAGACCTTTGGAGAAGCCTGTATTTACAAAAAGGTGAGTGGGAGCTCTGTGGCATTTCTGATATTATATGTAGATGATATTGTTGGGGAAAGTAGCAATAATTCAAAATTTTCTATGCATCACCAAGATCAATCTATGGAGAGACTAGCAACGAGAGAGAGGGGAGTGCATCTTCGTACCCTTGAAGATCGCGATGCGGAAGCGTTACAAGAACGCGGTTGTTGGAGTCATACTCGCAGCGATTCAGATCGCGGTCAATTCCGATCTAAGCGCCGAACGGACGGCGCCTCCGCGTTCAACACACGTATAGCCCGGAGACATCTCCTCCTTCTTGATCCATCAAGGGGAGAGGACAAGTTGAGGGAGAACTCCGACAACACGATGACATGGTGGTGATGGATATCGTGGTTCTCCAGCAGGGCTTCGCCAAGCACTACGGAGGAGGAGGAGGAGGTGTTGGAGGAGGGAGAGGGCTGTGCTAGGGAAGAGGTGCGGCTGCCCTCTCTCTCCCTCACTATATATAGGGGGAAGGGGGTGGACGAGGCGCCCTAGGGTTCCCTAGGGGAGGGGTGGCGGCCACAGGGGAAACCCTAGATGGGTTTGGGCGCCCCCACCCCTAGGAAACTTGCCCCCCAAGCCAGGAGGGGCGGCTGCCCTAGGGGAGGCACCCCCACCTCTCCTGGTTACGTGAGAGGGTTGGGAGGGGCGCACATCCCCTTAGTGGGCTGGTGTGACCCCTCCCCTTGGCCCATAAGGCCCCCCAACGCTTGTCGAGGCCTCCGAAACACCTTTCGGTCATGCTGGTCGTCACCCAGTACTCCCAGAACAATTCCGGACTCCAATACCCTTCGTCCAATATATCGATCTTCACCTCCAGACCATTACGGAGTTCCTCGTCACCTACGGGATCTCATCCGGGACTCCGAAAAACCTTCGGTAACCACATACTATTTCCCATAACAACTATAGCGTCACCAAACCTTAAGTGTCTAGACCCTACGGGTTCGGGAACCATGCAGACATGACCGAGACACCTCTCCGGCCAATAACCAATAGCGGGATCTGGATACCCATATTGGCTCCCACATGTTCCACGATGAACTCATCGGATGAACCACGATGTCGAGGATTCGGTCAATCCCGTATACAATTCCCTTTGTCTATCGGTATATTACTTGCCCGAGATTCGATCGTCAGTATCCCAATACCTCGTTCAATCTCGTTACCAGCAAGTCACTTTACTCGTTCCATAATGCATGATCCCGTGACTAACTACTTAGTCACATTGAGCTCATTATGATGATGCATTACCGAGTGGGCCCAAAGATACCTCTCCATCCTACGGAGTGACAAATCCCAGTCTCGATTCGTGCCAACCCAACAGATAGTTTCGGAGATACCCGTAGTGCACCTTTATAGCCACTCAGTTATGTTGTGACGTTTGGCACACCCAAAGAATTCCTATGGTATCCGGGAGTTGCACAATCTCATGGTCTAAGGAAATGATACTTGACATTAGAAAAGCTCTTAGCAAACGAACTACACGATCTTGTGCTATGCTTAGGATTGGGTCTTGTCCATCACATCATTCTCCTAATGATGTGATCTCGTTATCAATGACATCCAATGTCCATGGTCAGGAAACCATAACCATCTATTGATCAACGAGCTAGTCAACTAGAGGCTCACCAGGGACATGTTGTGGTCTATGTATTCACACATGTATTACGGTTTCCAGCTAATACAATTATAGCATGAACAATAGATAATTATCATGAACAAAGAAATACAATAATAACCATTTTATTATTGCCTCTAGGGCATATTTCCAACAGATATATTGTTGATCGGAAATGATACTTAATTTCTGAATGGCATAAAAGGATACTTGAATAAGAATTTTTCAATGAAAGACCTCGGTGAAGCTGCTTATATATTGGGCTTCAAGATCTATAGAGATAGATCAAGATACTTAATTGGACTTTCACAAAGCACATACCTTGATAAAGTTTTGAAGAAGTTCAAAATGGATCAAGCAAAGAAAGGGTTCTTGCCTGTGTTACAAGGTGTGAAGTTGAGTCAAACTCAATGCCCGACCACTGCAGAAGATAGAGAGAAAATGAAAGTAATTCCCTATATCTCAGCCATAGGTTCTATCATGTATGCAATGTTGTGTATCAGACCTGATGTGTGCCTTGCTATTAGTTTAGCAGGGAGGTACCAAAGTAATCCAGGAGTGGATCACTGGACAGCGGTCAAGAACATCCTGAAATACCTAAAAAGGACTAAGGATATGTTTCTCGTTTATGGAGGTGACAAAGAGCTCGTCGTAAATGGTTACGTTGATGCAAGCTTTGACATTGATCTGGATGACTCTAAGTCACAAACTGGATACATATTTATATTGAATGGAGGAGCTATAAGTTGGTGTAGTTCCAAGCAGAGCGTCGTGGCGGGATCTACATGTGAAGTGGAGTTACATAGCTGCTTCGGAAGCAACAAATGAAGTAGTCTAGATGAAGGAGTTCATATCCGATCTAGGTGTCATACCTAGTGCATTGGGTCCAATGAAAATATTTTGTGACAATACTGGTGCAATTGCCTTGGCAAAGGAATCCAGATTTCACAAGAGAACCAAGCACATCAAGAGACGCTTCAATTCCATCCATGATCAAGTCAAGGAGGGAGACATAGAGATTTGCAAAGTACATACGGATCTGAATGTTGCAGACCCGTTGACTAAGCCTCTCTCACGAGCAAAACATGACCAGCACCAAGACTCCATGGGTGTTAGAATCATTACTGTGTAGTCTAGATTATTGACTCTAGTGCAAGTGGGAGACTGAAGGAAATATGCCCTAGAGGCAATAATAAAGTTGTTATTTATATTTCCTTATATCATGATAAATGTTTATTATTCATGCTAGAATTATATTAACTGGAAACTTAGTACACGTGTGAATACATAGACAAATAGAGTGTCACTAGATGCTTCTACTTGACTAGCTCATTAATCAAAGATGGTTAAGTTTCCTAACCATAGACATGAGTTGTAATTTGATGAACGGGATCACATCATTATAGAATGACGTCATTCACTTGACCCATCCGTTATCTTGGCACTATGATCGTTTAGTTTATTGCTATTACTTTCTTCATAACTTATACATGTTTCTATGACTATGAGAATATGCAACTCCCAAATACCGGAGGAATACTTAGTTTGCTATCAAACGTCACAACGTAATTGGGTGATTATAAAGATGCTCTACAGGTGTCTCCGATGGTGTTTGTTGAGTTGGCATAGATCGAGATTAGGATTTTTCACTCTGATTGTCGGAGAGGTATCTCTGGGCCCTCTCGGTAATGCAAATCACTATAAGCCTTGCAAGTAATGTGACTAATGAGTTATTTATGGGATGACGCATTACAGAACGAGTAAAGAGACTTGCCGGTAACGAGATTGAACTAGGTATGATGATACCTACAATCGAATCTCGGGCAAGTAACATACACATGACAAAGGGAACAACATATGTTGTTATGCGATTTGACCGATAAAGATCTTCAAAGAATATGTAGGAACCAATATGAGCATCCAGGTTCCGCTATTGGTTATTGACCGGAGATGAGTCTCGGTCATGTCTACATAGTTCTCAAACCCATAGGGTCCGCACGCTTAACGTTCAATGACGATCGGTATTATGAGTTTATGTGTTTTGATGTACCGACGGTTGTTCAGAGTCCCATATGAGATCACGAACATGACAAGAAGTCTCTAAATGGTCGAGACATAAAGATTGATCTATTGGACGACTATATTCGGACACCGGAAAGGTTCCGGAGAAGTTTCAGATAAAATCGGAGTACCGGAGGGTTAACGGAACCCCCCGGGGGAACTAATGGGCCAGATGGGCCTTAGTGGAGAGAGACGGGCGGCCAGGGCAGGCCGCGCGCCCCTTCCCCCTTGGGTCTAAATTGGACTAGGGAAGGGGGGGAAGCGCCCCCCCCCCCTTTCCTTCTCCCTCTCCCTCTCCTTCCTTCCCCCTCTCTCCCTCTTGGTGGATTCCTACTAGGAATAGGATTCCCCTTGTAGGGGCGCGCCCTAGGAGGTCCGGCCGGCCTCCCATTGCTCCTCTATATACGGGGGCAGGGGGCACCCTAGAACACACAAGTTGACAGTTGTCTTAGCCGTGTGCGGTGCCCCCTCCATAGATTTCCACCTTGGTCATATCGTTGTAGTGCTTAGGTGAAGCCCTGCGTCGGTAGCTCCATCATCACTGTCATCATGTCGTCGTGCTGACGAAACTCTCCCTCGGCCTCAACTGGATCAAGAGTACGAGGGACGTCACCGAGATGAACGTGTGCAGATCGCGGAGGTGCCGTGCGTTCGGTACTTGGGTCGGTTGGATCGCAAAGACGTTCGACTAGATCAATCGCGTTACTAAATGCTTCCGCTTTCGGTCTAAGAGGGTACGTGGACACACTCTCCCCGCTCGTTGCTATGCATATCCTAGATAGATCTTGAGTGATCGTAGGAATTTTTTTGAAAACAGCGTTCCCCAACACTCATCCGGGACTCCGAACAAACGTCGGTCATCAAATCACATAACTCATAATACAAATCGTCATCGAACGTTAAGCGTGCGGACCGTACGGGTTCGAGAACTATGTAGACATGACCGAGACACATCTCCGGTCAATAACCAATAGCGGAACCTAGATGCTCATATTGGCTCCTACATATTCTACGAAGATCTTTATCGGTCAAACCGCGTAACAACACATTGTTCCCTTTGTCATTGGTATGTTACTTGCCCGAGATTCGATCGTCGGTATCATCATACCTAGTTCAATCTCATTACGAGCAAGTCTATTTACTCGTTCCCTAATGCATCGTCCCGTGACTAACCCATTAATCACATTACTTGCAAGGCTTATAGTGATGTGCATTACCGAGAGGGCCCAGAGATACCTCTCCGATACACGGAGTGAAAAATCCTAATCTCGATCTATGCCAACCCAACAAACACCTTCAGAGACATCTGTAGAGCATCTTTATAATCACCCAGTTACATTGTGACGTTTGATAGCACACAAGGTGTTCCTCCGGTATTCGGGAGTTGCACAATCTCATAGTCAGAGGAACATGTATAAGTCATGATGAAAGCAATAGCAATAAAACTAAACGATCATTATGCTAAGATAATGGATGGCTCTTGTCCATCACATCATTCTCTAATGATGTGATCTCGTTTATCAAATGACAACACATGTCTATGGTCAGGAAACATAACCATCTTTGATTAACGAGCTAGTCAAGTAGAGGCATACTAGGGAAACTCTGTTTTGTTTATGTGTTCACACATGTACTAAGTTTCTGGTTAATACTATTCTAGCATGAATAATAAACATTTATCATCATATAAGGAAATATAGATAACAAATTTATTATTGCATCTAGGGCATATTGCCTTCAGTCTCCCACTTGCACTAGAGTCAATAATCTAGTTCACATCGCCATGTGATTTAACACCAATAGTTCACATCACCATGTGATTAGTTCACATCGCCATGTGACTAATACCCAAAGGGTTTTACTAGATTCAATAATCTAGTTCACATCGCTATGTGATTAACACCCAAAGAGTACTAAGGTGTGATCATGGTTTGCTTGCGAGAGAAGCTTAGTCAATGGGTCTGTCACATTTAGAGCCGTGTGTATTTGCAAATTTTCTATGTCTACAATGCTCTGCTTTGAACTACTCTAGCTAATTGCTCCCACTTTCAATATGTATCCATATTGAGACTCAGAGTCATCCGGATTGGTGTAAAAGCTTGCATCAGCGTAACTCTTTACGACGAACTGTTTATCACCTCCATAACTGAGAAATATCTCCTTAATCTTCTAAGGATAATTTTGACCACTGGCACATGATCCACTCCTGGATCCATATCGTACCCCCTTGGTAAACTCATGGCAAGGTACACAATAGGTTTGGTACACAGCATATCATACTTTATAGAACCTATGGCTGAGGCATAGGGAATGACTTTCATTCTCTTTCTATTTTCTACCGTGGTCGTGTTTTGAGTCTTACTCAAATTTACACCTTGCAATACAGGTAAGAACTCCTTCTTTGACTGTTCCATTTTGAACTACTTCAAAAATCTTGTCAAGGTATGTACTCATTGAAAAATCTTATCAAGCGTCTTGATCTATCTCTATATATCTTGATGCCCAATATGTAAGCAGCTTCACTGAGGTCTTTCTTTGAAAAAACTCCTTTCAAACACTCCTTTATGCTTTCTAGAAAATTCTACATCATTTCCGATCAACAATATGTCATTCACATATACTTATCAGAAAGGTTGTAGTGCTCCCACTCACTTTCTTGTAAATACAGGCTTCAACGCAAGTTTGTATAAAACTGTATGCTTTGATCAACTTATCAAAGTGTATATTCCAACTCCAAGATGCTTGCACTAGTCCATAGATGGATCGCTGGAGCTTGCACATTTTGTTAGCACCTTTAGGATTGACAAAACCTTCTGGTTGCATCATATACAACTCTTCTTTAATAAATCCATTAAGGAATGTAGTTTTGATATCCATTTGTTGGATTTCATAAAATGTGGCAATTGCTAACATGATTTAGACAAACTTTAAGCATCGATACGAGTGAGAAAATCTCATCGTAGTCAACATCTCGAACTTGTCAAAAACCCTTTTCGACAAGTCGAGCTTCGTAGATAATAACACTACTATCAGCGTCTGTCTTCCTCTTGAAGATCCACTTATTCTCAATGGCTTGCCGATCATCGGGCAAGTCCACCAAAGTCCACACTTTGTTCTCATACATGGATTCTATCTCAGATTTCATGGCCTCAAGCCATCTGTCAGAATCTGGGCTCATCATCGCTTCCTCATAGTTTGTAGGTTCATCATGGTCTAGTAACATGACTTCCAGAACAAGATTATCGTACCACTCTGGTGTGGATCATACTCTGGTTGACCTACAAGGTTCGGTAGTAACTTGATATGAAGTTTCATTATCATCATCATTAATCTTCCTCACTAATTGGTCTAGGCATCACTGGAACTGATTTCAGTGATGAACTACTTTCCAATTCGAGAGAAGGTACAACTACCTCATCAAGTTTTACTTTCCTCCCACTCATTTCTTTCGAGAGAAACTCCTTCTCTAGAAAGGATCCACTCTTAGCAACAAAGATCTTGCCTTCGGATCTGTGATAGAAGGTGTACCCAATAGTAGGGGTGGGCATAAAAACCGATGAACCGAAGACCGAACCGATACCGAAACCGAAAAAACCGAAATTTCGGTTTTTAGTGTTATTACAGAAAAATTCGGTTTGTATTTCTACTAACCAAACTTAATTCATTCGGTTCGGTTTTAGCATGGTAACTGAACAGAAAAACCGAACTTAGGCGAGACGCGTGGACGTGCAGCCAACACCGAGCTAATCCCGCGCTAGGGCCTCAAGCGCCTGTGTCCGTGACATAAAAAAACCATGGGCCAAGCCAACGAGAGAGGACGTGCATGTAAGGCCCAAGCTGGCAAGTTGTCGTGGCTTGTGTGAGGCTGATTGCAGTCCATTTGTGTGTTTGTACGAGGCGCTGCCGTTTGGTCCTTTAGTCCCACCTCGGCCAGCCACGCACAAGGAGGTGGATATCTAGTCTATTTAAGAGCGCAGGTGGAAAGGAAGCGAGCCGCGTAGCTTATTCTTTGGCATATATACGATGTACGGTATAAACCGATTACCAAACCGAAAAACTCGGTTAACCAAATTTTTGGTTTTCTATTTTGTGATGTCTTTTTTGGTTTTCCTCTTTGCAAACCGAATTTACAAAAATACCGAATGATAGAAACCGAACTTTCGGTTTATACCGAACGCCCGGGCCTACCCAATAGTTTCTTTTGGGTGTCCTATAAGACGCAATTCTCCGATTTGGGTTTGACCTTATCAGGAAGAAACTTTTTCACATAAGCATCGCAACTCCAAACTTTAAGAAACGACAACTTAGGTTTCTTGCGAAACCAAAGTTCATACGGTGTCGTCTCAACGGATTTTTAGACGATGCCCTATTTAACGTGAATGCAATTGTCTCTATTGCATAACCCCAAAACGATAGTGGTAAATCGGTAAGCGACATCATAGATCGCACCATATCTGATAAAGTAAGGTTATGACGTTCGGACAAACCATTACGCTGTGGTGTTCCAGGTGGCGTGAGTTGCGAAAATATTCCACATTGTTTCAAATGAAGGCCAAACTCATAACTCAAATATTCGCCTCCGCAATCAGATCGTAGAAACTTTATTTTCTTGTTACGATGGTTCTCAACTTCACTCTGAAATTCTTTGAACTTTTCAAATGTTTCAGACTTGTGTTTCACTAAGTAGATATACCCATATCTGCTCAAATCATCTATGAAGGTCAGAAAATAACGATACCCGCCGCGAGCCTCAACACTCATCGGACCGCATACATCGGTATGTATTATTTCCAATAAGTCAGTGGCTCGCTCCATTGTTCGGGAGAACGGAGTCTTAGTCATCTTGACGATGAGGCATGGTTTGCAAGCATCAAGCGATTCCAAAGGTCCATCCGCATGTTGTTTCTTCATGCGTGTCAGGACCGGATTTCGGGATATTAATTTCCCAGAAAATGGCGCTTATGCTCACCAGCCCCAGGATTACTGTTAGCTGGCGAGACACAAACTTGATACAATAACTCCAAAAAAATACATGATATGTAGTACAAGACCATTCTGGCCTATGAGTACAACACAAGGTTTCTAGTGGTTGATGGCGGAAGCGGTTTGTGGTCATCAGCGTCTGTGAAACACCATTTCCCACAGGAACAGCTGACCAGGTTAACTCCTATCTTCACTAGGCTGCTATCACCATGGATTAGGTTCTGGGGCTGTCATCGCAACGCTCCTCTCCAAGCAATAAATCTGGCCAAGACAATAGCCAGGGACAAGCCAATGAGTACTTTGAATGTACTCGCAAACATTATGAACACAGGTATAATGTAACAAACGATAATCATGCTCTGAAATATTCTATGATCACAACGTCAGTCACAGAAATAAAATCCATGATGCACATGAATAATGCAATTAGAGAGTAGAAATAGAATGCCTCAGTCGGGCATCTGAGCGACACCACAGAAAGGGCTCATAAGTGAAATAAGTAACAAACGTGCCGCAGTCGGGCGTCTGTGCGACGCCACATAAAGGGCTTATAAAGTGAATACATAACAGGCATGCCACAGTCGGGCGTCTCAACGACACCACATAAAGGGCTTATATGGTAAATAAATAACAAACATGCCACAGTCAGGCATCTGTGCGACACCACATAAAGGGATTATGTGGTAATTAAATAACAAACATGCCACAGTCGGGCGTCTATGCGACACCACATAAAGGGCTTATAACAAAATAATCACAGTGAATATCCAGGAGGTAGAACCGTCCCAGGGATACTCAATAAATCAAGTAATGAAAATAGTTAGTCCACAATAATAATAATCATAATCATCATATGTCACCGGTCAAAATCAATGTTCTGACTTAGTTGTTTTTCCTTCGGAGACCGACACTAAGACCGACACTTGACCCAACCAACACTGTAGTCCTTAACCATGGACACGGCTATTCGAATAGATATAATCTCTGTAGAGGGTGTACTCTTTACCCACGAGTAACGGATTCCGTTAGTCCATCCGGACTAATTCTGCTTACGGTCTTTTAGTTGAAAACACACCCAACCGCACACACCAGCTTGAATCATCGGTGTCTGGAATCACCCACGACACTCGTTAAGCAAAACTCTAAGTGGGGAGGCTACAACCTCGATTAGCATGGGATCACAAAATTAATACCGCGCGCAAATTGGGGAAGCTACCCCCTTCGGCTACAACCGGAACACCCATGCCCCCGGACCAGGTGGCATGCCTACCGGATGCAGCCGGTATCTTCCACCATGGCCTCTCTGTACGGTGTGTGCTAGAAAGGGGTTGACAACTTAATGAACCGTACCCTACCTACGGCAGGGACAAGTGGTAGTACGAAACAAGTATAGGGGTTACTGGAACAAGACTCGATCTACGGTCGACTCCGGAGCTTTAGGTGTCACCTGCACGATTAGCATAACAAATATGTTTTCAACCAACAGACATAACCACCACTCATCATGTCTCACTATGCCGTACCGGACACAATCGTCTCAACAAGGACCGGAGACAACCTTGTGTCTGCCCAAGACAGAGGTTTTCCCGGGTTCCTCCCGGTATGCATGAGAGGCATATGATGGTGACTACTATCCCAAGCATATCAAACTCCAACGGCATGAATCATCAAAATGCACTCATGAGTTTGAACGTATCATCACATAAAATAACGGATACTCCGTGTCGAGGTGGTATTGCAACCGTATCAGTAAACACACACAAAATTATGCCAGGGTTCAGAATGCTTGCCTTCAAATTGTGGGGAGGCAGGGTGCATCCCAAAACCTTTGAAAGTTTTCTTCTCTCTCCAAAAATCCTATTTAAAATTTTGAATTAATACATAGTTTCAAAAACAGTACAAAAAAGTTGTCTGAAATTTTTTGAAATAAATCTTAAAATAAACTAGACAATATTTGAGAGGTAGGAAAAATAATCAACATGGAGTTATATTTAAAAAGTTATAGACAGTCAAAGTTTTGGTCAAAAATCTGATTTTAAAATAAAACAGAAAAAGGAAAAACGTTTCGAAAACTGACCACGTCAAAGGCGTATTCCGAGTTTACGTCTCCACTTATCCAGCATGGACCGCGCGTGGGTCACTGACAGTGGGTCCAGTGGGCCCATTGGTGAGGTTTGACTAGCCCCCCGCCTTCTTCCTCCTCTGTCCGAGCCGAGGCGGGGGCTCCGGCGATCGACACCGGCGAACGGCGGTTCCTCGCGGGGAGCTGAGGGCGGGGATGGATCCGCGGGTCTAGGGCGGTCCTCCCGGTGGTCGAGAGGGTGGCGGGGACGAAGGGAGTCGCCGGCGGCGAGCTTTGCGGCGGACTGCAGTTTCGGGAGTTTTGGGGGTCTGGGCTATGGTGCTTCTCGATCAGCGCTGAGGGGGTGGGCGGCTCCACACGGTTGAGGGGAGAAGGATGGAAGCACGGGAGGAGTTTGGGGACTTCGGTCTTGGCCAGATTTCACCGGAGTGAGGCGGCGGCCGAACCTGTCGGGGACGAGGAGGACGGCCGTCATCCGCTGATTGCTGGCTACGGGGGCTCTAGAGGGTTGGTATGGGGCTGCTTGAGGGCCTGGACGAGCTCGGGGGCCCCTTAAATAGGCGAGCAATGGCGGTTCCGCGGCGGCCGGAGATAGGCTCGACGGCGAACCGCCATACTGTGCTGCAGGGCAACGTGGCGGTGGTTTGGGCTGGTCGGCGCATTCCGACGAGTTCCCTACTGCTCAAGGGGGGCGAGCTGGCGCATGTGGGTTGCTCGGGCGGCGCCGCCCACGGCAGGGCTGTTGTAGCCGGTCGCTTGTGGCCACGGCCGACCTGACGGCGGCCTTGTGGAGTGCCAGGGGTGGTCGGGGTGGCTCTGCGGTGCAGGAGGAGACAGGGCGCGCTAGCTGCGTTTGGCCAAGGGCCAGAACGGGCGCAGGGTGGGCGGCAGTGAGACGCGGCCGCTCGGTGCACGCGCGTGCAAAACGTGTGCTCTGGGCGCGCCCAGAGCACGCACGCTAGCTGCTCGACGAAATGCCAATGCATGCCACAGGTCTTGGGTGAGGCTGGCAATTAGCAGTACTAGGTTAGGGTTAGCAAGAAGGTTAAAGGACATGGGGGTTAGGTCAGGGAACCAAGCTTACAATGCTAACTAAAAACCATGCCAAAACTGGCCATGGCCACAAGGTGTTTGACATAATGCTAGAGGCATTTAGGCAGTTCTTGGAGTGGTCATAATCTCCAGATTGGGGTCTCATTAGGTGTAGGTGATGGTGGTCAGGTTAGTTTGGCAAAAGTAGAAACTTGTTAGTGCAAATATTTGAGATAACCAATTCTGGATAGAATCTAAAGACTATCATATCATGTACCAAAAATATTCCAATGGGTGCATCCTCCTGGACTTAAGGGTTTTGTAGGAAGGACTACAAGTAGTAAAAAGAGTCATGGGTAAAGGAGCAAGTTAAGATATGGTTGCAGTACAAATCATCAAGTTGGACCAGAATAAAAATAGGTTGATTCACTCAAAATTTTCAAAGTACATAACTGGGTTTTTGCATAAATATGGATAATATACTCCTACTGACCTCCCCTAATTTTGGTGGAAGTTTTAAAGAAATATTTAAATAGGTTGTAGTGCAAAATTGCCCACTGGACCAGATTTGAGAATTTGGTGTAGAGCTCAAAATCTCCAATGAACAGAAGATGTTTTTGCATAAAAGTGATTTAGGGACATCATATGTCATCCCCAAATTTTGGTGAAAATTTTAGATGCATTTATCAAATGGTTGTAGTGCAAAAGAGGCTCCAAAACTTATGAAAAATCATTTTAAAAGAATAAAGCTCAGGAAAAACAATTATGTAAATAAAACCATTGATTAAGAATTGTTTTATTGAGAGAAGAAGTCCAATAATATTTTTGGAAAGTTTCCACTTGGGGTAAAACTTCTCAATATTAAAGAAAAGTGGTTCTGAAATCAACAGAAAATCGAGAAAGCAAAATTTTAAACTCATGGCAAAGTTTTAATAATTCAAAACACGGTTAAATTTTTGGGGTGTTACAACACTACCCCCCTTAAGAAAAATCTCGTCCTCGAGATTTGATAAGGGTTGTTTTTGAAAAAAATTACTCCTACTATCACAAAAACAACCATCCTACTCCTGTAATTAAAACGTAGCTACAGTGAGAGGGCAATAAGTGGTGCAAAACTACAGTGTGGCATACTGACGATGCGTGGAAAAATTTACGGTCAGTTTCTACTATCGGTTACACTAAATTTAGAATAAACTTCTAAATTACTGAAAAAATACGTTGGTCGTACCCGAGAGCACAGGGTTCTCTGTGGCTGACAGGTGGACCCGGGGCCCACTGTCGGTCTCTTCCTCTACCTCGGGTTCTCTCTTCTTCCTCTCTCCCATGCGCTTTCCCGCGCTTTCTCCACCGGCGACGTCTAGCTCGTAGGGCATCTGTTGGAAATATGCCCTAGAGGCAATAATCAATTAGTTATTATTATTATATTTCCTTGTTCATGATAATCGTTTATTGTCCATGCTATAATTGTATTGATAGGAAACTCAGATACATGTGTGGATACATAGACAACACCATGTCCCTAGTAAGCCTCTAGTAGACTAGCTCGTTGATCAATAGATGGTTACGGTTTCCTGACCATGGACATTGGATGTCGTTGATAACGGGATCACATCATTAGGAGAATGATGTGATGGACAAGACCCATCCTAAACCTAGCACAAAGATCGTGTAGTTCGTATGCTAAAGCTTTTCTAATGTCAAGTATCATTTCCTTAGACCATGAGATTGTGCAACTCCCGGATACCGTAGGAATACTTTGGGTGTACCAAACGTCACAACGTAACTGGGTGGCTATAAAGGTACACTACGGGTATCACTGAAAGTGTTTGTTGTATTGGCACGAATCGAGACTGGGATTTGTCACTCCGTGTGACGGAGAGGTATCTCTGGGCCCACTCGGTAGGACATCATCATAATGTGCACAATGTGACCAAGGGGTTGATCACGGGATGATGTGTTACGGAACGAGTAAAGAGACTTGCCGGCAACGAGATTGAACAAGGTATCGGGATACCGACGATCGAATCTCGGGCAAGTACAATACCGCTAGACGAAGGGAATTGAATACGGGATTGATTGAATCCTCGACATCGTGGTTCATCCGATGAGATCATCGTGGAACATGTGGGAGCCAACATGGGTATCCAGATCCCGCTATTGGTTATTGGCCGGAGAGTTGTCTCGGTCATGTCTACGTGTCTCCCGAACCCGTAGGGTCTACACACTTAAGGTTCGATGACGCTAGGGTTATAGGGAATAGATATACGTGGTTACCGAATGTTGTTCGGAGTCCCGGATGAGATCCCGGACATCACGAGGAGTTCCAAAATGGTCCGGAGGTAAAGCTTTATATATGGGAAGTCCTGTTTTGGTCACCGGAAAAGTTTCGGGTGTTATCGGTAATGTACTGGGACCACCGGGAGGGTCCTAGGGGTCCACCAAGTGGGGCCACCGGCCCCAGAGGGCTGCATGGGCCAAGTGTGGGAGGGGACCAGCCCCAGATGGGCTGGTGCCCCCCCCCCCACACACACAAGGGCCCAAGGCGCCTAGGGTTTGGGGAGGGGGCTCCTCCACCTTGCTTGGGGGGCAAGTTTCCCCCTCTCCCCCCCTTTGGCTACCTCCCTAGATGGGATCTGGGGCTGCCGCACCCCTTGGGGTGGGAACCCTAGAGGGGGCGCAGCCCCCTCCCCTCCCCCTATATATAGTTGAGGTCTAGGGGCTGCCCAACACATGAGTTTCTCTCCCTCTTGGCGCAGCCCTACCTCTCCCCCTACTCGTCTCCCGCGGTGCTTGGCGAAGCCCTGCAGGATTACCACGCTCCTCCACCACCACCACGCTGTCATGCTGCTGCTGGACGGAGTCTTCCCCAACCTCTCCCTCTCTCCTTGCTGGATCAAGGCATGGGAGACGTCACCAGGCTGCATGTGTGTTGAACGCGGAGGTGCCGTCCGTTCGACACTAGGATCATCGGTGATTTGGATCACTACGAGTACGACTCCATCAACCCCGTTCACTTGAACGCTTCCGCTTAGCGATCTACAAGGGTATGTAGATGCACTCTCCTTCCCCTCGTTGCTAGATTACTCCATAGATTGATCTTGGTGATGCGTAGAAAATTTTGAATTTCTGCTACGTTCCCCAACAGTGGTATCAGAGCTAGGTCGATGCGTAGTTACTATGCACGAGTAGAACATAAAGCAGTTGTGGGCGTAGATGTTGTTAATTTTCTTGCCACTACTAGTCTTATCTTGCTTCGGCGGCATCGTGGGATGAAGCGGCCTGGACCGACCTTACACGTACGCTTTCGTGAGACAGGTTCCACCGACTGGCATGCACTAGTTGCATAAGGTGGCTAGCGGGTGTCTGTCTCTCTCACTTTAGTTGGAGCGGATTCGATGAAAAGTGTCCTTATGAAGGGTAAATAGAAATTGGCATATCACGTTGTGGTTTTACATAGGTAAGAAACATTCTTGCTAGAATACCTATAGAAGCCACGTAAAAACTTGCAACAACAATTGGAGGACGTCTAACTTGTTTTTGCAGCAAGTGTTTTTTGATGTGATATGGCCAAAGGATGTGATGAATGATATATGTGATGTATGAGATGATCATGTTCTTGTAATAGGAATCACGACTTGCATGTCGATGAGTATGACAACCGGCAGGAGCCATAGGAGTTGTCTTTATTTTTTGTGACATGCGTGTCATTGAAGAATGCCATGTAAATTACTTTACTTTATTGCTAAACACATTAGCCATAGAAGTAGAAGTAGTCGTTGGCGTGACAAATTCATGAAGACACGATGATGGAGATCATGATGATGGAGATCATGGTGGCATGCCGGTGACGAAGATGATCATGGCGCCCCAAAGATGGAGATCAAAAGGAGCAAATGATATTGGCCACATGTCACTATTTGATTGCATGTGATGTTTATCATGTTTTACATCTTATTTGCTTAGAACGACGGTAGCTTAAATAAGATGATCCCTCGAAATAATTTCAAGAAAAGTGTTCCCCCTAACTGTGCACCATTGCGAAGGTTCGTTGTTTCGAAGCACCACGTGATGATCGGGTGTGATAGATTCTAACGTTCGAATACAATGGGTGTAAGCCAGATTTACACACGCAATACACTTAGGTTGACTTGACGAGCCTAGCATGTACAGACATGGCCTCGGAACACGGAAGACCGAAAGGTCGAGCATGAGTCGTATAGAAGATACGATCAACATGAAGATGTTCACCGATGTTGACTAGTCCGTCTCACGTGATGATCGGACACGGCCTAGTTGACTCGGATCATGTAATCACTTAGATGACTAGAGGGATGTCTATCTGAGTGGGAGTTCATAAGATGAACTCAATTATCCTGAACACAGTCAAAAGATCTTTGCAAATTATGTCGTAAGCTCGCGCTTTAGTTCTACTGTTTAGATATGTTCCTAGAGAAAACTTAGTTGAAAGTTGATAGTAGCAATTATGCGGACTAGGTCCGTATACTGAGGATTGTCCTTGTTGCTTCGTAGAAGGCTTATGTCCTAAATGCACCGCTCAGTGTGTTGAACCTCGAACGTCGTCTGTGGATGTTGCGAACATCTGACATACACGTTTTGATAACTACGTGATAGTTCAGTTAAACGGTTTAGAGTTGAGGCGCCGAAGACGATTTCGAAATGTCGCGGAACATGTGAGATGTTTCAAGGGCTGAAACTGGGATTTCAGGCTCGTGCCCACGTCAAGAGGTATAAGACCTCCGACGATTTTCTTAGCCTGCAAACTAAGGGAGAAAAGCTCAATCGTTGAGCTTGTGCTCAGATTGTCTGAGTACAACAATCACTTGAATTGAGTGGGAGTTGATCTTCCAGATGAGATAGTGATGTTTTTCCAAAGTCATTGCCACCAAGCTACTAGAGCTTCGTGATGAACTATAACATATCAGGGATAGATATGATGATCCTTGAGATATTCGCGATATTTGACACCGCGAAAGTAGAAATCAAGAAGGAGCATCAATTGTTGATGGTTGGTGAAACCACTAGTTTCAAGAAGGGCAAGGGCAAGAAGGGATACTTCATGAAATGGCAAATCAGTTGTTGCTCTAGTGAAGAAACCCAAGGTTGAACCCAAACCCGAGACTAAGTGCTTTTGTAATAAGGGGAACAGCCACTGGAGCAGAATTACCCTAGATAATTGGTAGATGAGAAGGCTGGCAAGGTCGATAGACGTATATTGGATATACATTATGTTAATGTGTACTTTACTAGTACTCCTAGTAGCACCAGGGTATTAGATACCGGTTCGGTTGCTAAGTGTTAGTAACTCGAAATAAAAGCTACGGAATAAACGGAGACTAGCTAAGGGTGAGCTGACGATATGTGTTGGAAGTGTTTCCAAGGTTGATGTAATCAAGCATCGCACGCTCCCTCTACCATCGAGATTGGTATTAAACCTAAATAATTGTTATTTGGTGTTTGCGTTGAGCATAGACATGATTGGATTATGTCTATCGCAATATGGTTATTCATTTAAGGAGAATAATGGTTACTCCGTTTATTTGAATAATACCTTCAATGGTCTTGCACCAAAAATGAATGGTTTATTGAATCTCGATCGTAGTGATACACATGTTCATGCGAAAAGATATCAATAGTAATGATAGTACCACCTACTTATGGCACAGCCATGTAAGTCATATTGGTACAAAACGCATGAAGAAGCTCCATGTTGATGGATCTTTGGACTCGCTCGTTTTTGAAAAGTTTGAGACATGCGAACCATGTCTATTGGTGTATATGCATGAAGAAACTCCATGAAAATGGACCGTTCGGACTCACTTGATTTTTGAATCACTTGAGACATGAAAATCATACCACATGGGCAAGATGACTGAAAGCCTCGTTTTCAGTAAAATGGAACAAGAAAGCAACTTGTTGGAAGTAATACATTTTGATGTGTGTAGTCCAATGAGTGCTGAGGCACGCAGTGGATATCGTTATGTTCTTACTTCACGGATGATTTGAGTAGATACTGAGTATATTTACTTGATGAAACACAAGTCTGAATTATTGAATGGTTCAAGTAATTTCAGAGTGAAGTTGAAGATCATCATGACAAGAGGATAAAATGTCTATGATATGATCATAGAGATGAGTATCTGAGTTATGAGCTTTGGCACGCAATTAAGACATTGTGGAAATTGTTTCACAATTAATACCGCCTGGAACACCATAGTGTCATGGTGTGTCCGAACATCATAGTTGGATACGATGCGTACCATGATGTCTCTTATCGAATTACCACTATCGTTCATGGGTTAGGCATTAGAGACAACCGCACTCACTTTAATAGGGCACCATGTAATTCCGTTGAGACGACACCGTTTGAACTATGGTTTGGAGAAACCTAAGTTGTCGTTTCTTAAAAGTTTGGGGCTGCAACGCTTATGTGAAAAAGTTTTAGGTTGATAAGCTCGAACCCAAAGCAGACAAAATGCATCTTCATAGGACACCCAAAACAGTTGGGTATACCTCCTAATTCAGATCCGAAAGCAATAGGGATTGTTTCTTGAATCGGGTCCTTTCTCGAGAAAAAGTTTATCTCGAAAAGTTGAGTGGGAGGATGGTGGAGACTTGATGAGGTTATTGAACTGTCAGTTCAACTAGTGTGTAGCAGGGCACAGGAAGTTGTTCCTGTGGCGCCCACACCAATTGAAGTAGAAGCTTATGATAGTGATCATGAACTTTCGGATCAAGTCACTACCGCACCTCGTAGGGTGACATGGATGCATACTACTTCAGAGTGGTACAGTAATCCTGTCTTGAAGCTCATGTTGCTAGACAACAATGAACCTACGAGCTATGGAGAAGCGATGGTGGGCCCATATTCCGACAAATGTTTAGAAGCCATGAAATCCGAGATAGGATCCATGTATCAGAACAAAGCATGGACTTTGGTGGACTTGCCCGATGATCGGCGAGCCATTGAGATAAATGGATCTTTAAGAAGAAGACGGACCTGGACGGTAATGTCACCGTCTATGAAGCTTGACTTGTGGCAAAGAGTTTTTCACAAATTCAAGGAGTTGACTACAATGAGATTTTCTCATCTGTAGCGATGCTTAAGTCCGTCGGAATCATGTTAGCATTAGCTGCATTTATGAAATCTGGCAGATGGATGTCAAAACGAGTTTCCTTACCAGTTTTCGTAAGGAAAGGTTGTATGTGATACAATCAGAAAGGTTTTGTCGATCCTAAGGATTCTAAAAGGTATGCTAGCTCCAGCGATCCTTCCATGGACTAGAGCAAGCATCTCGGAGTCAGAATATGCGCTTTGATGAGATGGTCAAAGATTTTGGGTTTATACAAAGTTTATGAGAAACTTGTATCTCCAAAAAAGTGAGTGGGAGCACTATAGAATTTCTGATGAGTATATGTTGTTGACATATTGTGGATCCGAAATGATGTAGAATTTATGGAAAGCATATAGGGTTATTTGAAAAGTGTTTTTCAATAGAAAACCTGGATTAAGCTGCTTGAACATTGAGCATCAAGATCTATGAGGATAGATCAAAAAAGCTTAATGGTACTTTCAAATGATCACGTACCTTGACATGATCTTGAAGGTGTTCAAGATGGATCAGTCAAAGAAGGAGTTCTTGCCTGAGTTGTAAGGTATGAAGTTAAGACTTTAAGCTCGACCACGGCAAAAGAAAGAGGAAGGACGAATGTCGTCCCCTATGCTTTTGTCATAGGCTCTATACGGTATGTCATGCTGAGTACCGCACCTGATGTGTGCCTTGCCACATGTCTGGCAAGAGGGTACAAAGGTGATCAAGGAGTGGATCACCAGACAGCGGTCAAAATTGTCCTTGGAGTAATAAGGACATGTTTCTCAATTATGGAGGTGATAAAGAGTTAGGCGTAAAGGGTTACGTCTATGCAAGCTTTAACACCTATCCGAATGACTCTGAGTAGCAAATCGGATACGTATAGTGGAGCAACCATTTGGAATAGCTCCAAGTGGAGCGTGGAGGCAACATTAACAATATGACCTACAGATTTGCAAAGTACATACGGGTCTGAATGTTGCAGACCCGTTGACTAAAACCTCTCTCACAAGCAAAACATGATCAAATCCCAGAACTCATTGAGTCTTAATCACATGATGATGTGAACTAGTTTAGTGACACTAGTAAACTCTTTGGATGTTGGTCACATGGAGATGTGACATGTGAGTGTTAATCACATGGCGATGTGAACTAGATTATTTACTCTAGTGCAAGTGGGAGACTGTTGGAAATATGCCCTAGAGGCAATAATAAATTAGTTATTATTATTATATTTCCTTGTTCATGATAATCGTTTATTGTCCATGCTATAATTGTATTGATAGGAAACTCAGATACATGTGTGGATACATAGACAACACCATGTCCCTAGTAAGCCTCTAGTAGACTAGCTCGTTGATCAATAGATGGTTACGGTTTCCTGACCATGGACATTGGATGTCGTTGATAACGGTATCACATCATTAGGAGAATGATGTGATGGACAAGACCCATCCTAAGCCTAGCACAAAGATCCTGTAGTTCGTATGCTAAAGCTTTTCTAATGTCAAGTATCATTTCCTTAGACCATGAGATTGTGCAACTCCCGGATACCGTAGGAATACTTTGGGTGTACCAAACGTCACAACGTAACTGGGTGGCTATAAAGGTACACTACGGGTATCTCCGAAAGTGTCTGTTGGGTTGGCACGAATCGAGACTGGGATTTGTCACTCCGTGTGACGGAGAGGTATCTCTGGGCTCACTCGGTAGGACATCATCATAATGTGCACAATGTGACCAAGGGGTTGATCACGGGATGATGTGTTACGGAACGAGTAAAGAGACTTGCCAGCAACGAGATTGAACAAGGTATCGGGATACCGACGATCGAATCTCGGGCAAGTAAAATACCGCTAGACAAAGGGAATTGAATATGGGATTGATTGAATCCTCGACATCGTGGTTCATCCGATGAGATCATCGTAGAACATGTGGGAGCCAACATGGGTATCCAGATCCCGCTGTTGGTTATTGGCCGGAGAGTTGTCTCGGTCATGTCTACGTGTCTCCCGAACCCGTACGGTCTACACACTTAAGGTTCAATGACGCTAGGGTTATACGGAATAGATATACGTGGTTACTGAATGTTGTTCGGAGTCCCGGATGAGATCCCGGACGTCACGAGGGGTTCCGGAATGGTCCGGAGGTAAAGATTTATATATGGGAAGTCCTGTTTTGGTCATCGAAAAGTTTCGGGTGTTATCGGTAATGTACCGGGACCACCGGGAGGGTCCCGGGGGTCCACCAAGTGGGGCCACCGGCCCCAGAGGGCTGCATGGGCCAAGTGTGGGAGGGGACCAGCCCCAGGTGGGCTGGTGCCCCCCCCCCTACAAGGGCCCAAGGCGCCTAGGGTTTGGGGAGGGGGCTCCTCCACCTTGCTTGGGGGGCAAGTTTCCCCCTCTCCCCCCCCCTTTGGCCGCCTCCCTAGATGGGATCTGGGGCTGCCGCACCCCTTGGGGTGGGAACCCTAGAGGGGGCGCAGCCCCCTCCCCTCCCCCTATATATAGTTGAGGTCTAGGGGCTGCCCAACACATGAGTTTCTCTCCCTCTTGGCGCAGCCCTATCTCTCCCCCTCCTCGTCTCCCGTGGTGCTTGGCGAAGCCCTGCAGGATTGCCACGCTCCTCCACCACCACCACGCCGTCGTGCTGCTGCTGGACGGAGTCTTCCCCAACCTCTCTGTCAGTGTCAAAACCGGCGGATCTCGGGTAGGGGGTCCCGAACTGTGCATCTAGGCGGATGGTAACAGGAGACAAGGGACACGATGTTTTACCCAGGTTCGGGCCCTCTTGATGGAGGTAAAACCCTACGTCCTGCTTGATTGATATTGATGATGTGGGTATTACAAGAGTAGATCTACCACGAGATCAAGGAGGCTAAACCCTAGAAGCTAGCCTATGGTATGATTGTTGTTATCCCTATGGACTAAAGCCATCCGGTTTATATAGACACCGGAGGGGGCTAGGGTTACACAGAGTCGGTTACAATGGTAGGAGATCTACATATCCGTATTGCCAAGCTTGCCTTCCAAGCCAAGGAAAGTCCCATCCGGACACGGGACGAAGTCTTCAATCTTGTATCTTCATAGTCTTGGAGTCCGGCGGATGATGATAGTCTGGCTATTCGGACACCCCCTAGTCTAGGACTCCCTCAGTAGCCCCTGAACCAGGCTTCAATGACGATGAGTCCGGCGCGCATGTTGTCTTCGGCATTGCAAGGCGGGTTCCTTCTCCGAATAATTTATAGAAGATTGCGAACACCAGGATAGTGTCCGGCTCTGCAAAATAAATTCCACATACCACCGTAGAGAGAATGATATTTACACAAGTTCAATCTGCTGACGTATTTGGTGGCATGACGTCACACCTCTACCAAGCCTTTACTTGAATCCTTTTTATTGTACCACCTCAGCGTGTTTAGCGAAGCGGTTTCCTTGGCACGTCTTGTCGAAGAAGAGATCGTGTTCCCCTTATTCCGGGATTCTCATTAATACGAACGTGGGTAACCCAACCGCGCCCGTTGCCACGCCTCCTCCATCGAAAGCGGGTTCCAATCGGTCACGGGGACGGCTCTTGGTATTCTCCCTCTTTATAATGAGACCAAGGCCTGTTCTTTTTCTTCAATCCTCAATCGAATCCGCCCCTCGCCCCGAGTTCCAACACCCAGGGCTCCAGATTCGGGTACTTTCGACCTTCGACAATGTCCGGCTCCGACCTACGAGGCCGGTGGATGCCCTCCTCCGTCACGGAAGAGGATGTGCTAAAGCTGAGAGACGCCAGGTACTTAATCTATGAGATTTCGCATAGGTTGCCTGCCCGAGGGCAAGTTATTCCTACTCCCGAGCCCGGCGAGAGCATCATGTTCGTGTCTCACCTCCGTCGGGGTTTAGGCTTCCCGATGGATCCCTTCGTGAGGGGGCTCATGTTTTACTATGGGCTGGAATTCCATGACTTGGCTCCGGAGTCCATCCTCCACATCTCATCATTCATTGTCGTCTGCGAAGCCTTCCTCCGCACTACCCCTCACTTCGGCTTGTGGCTCAAAACCTTCAACATGGAGCCAAAGATGATTGAGGGGCGTCAGGCGGAGTGCGGAGGGGCGGTTATAAGCAAGAGGGCCAATGCTCCATGGCCCGAGGGCTCTTTTCAGGAGGAGCTCAGCTTGTGGCAACAGGAGTGGTTCTATATCACCGCTCCCAGGGGCAGCAGGCAGAAGCCACCGCCCGTCTTTCGCCCGGGCCCTCCACAACGGCTGACATCATGGGTCAACAAGGGGCTTGACTGGGGGTCGTCCAAAGACGTACCCCTGTTGCAGGACCGGATTAAAGACCTCCAAGAAAGGGAGATCAATCTGGTCGTAGTGGCACAGGTTATGCTGATTCGGCGCCTTCTGCCCTGCAAACATCGCCCCCTCCGCCTGTGGGAATTTAATCCGGAGGGGCCACGATCTCTCCAACACTTCATGGGTTTGACACCCGTGGAGATGTACAAACTGTTCTTTGGGCCACAAGAGATGCGTCCGGACTTGACCGAGGATGCTGGCCTGAGCTGCAATCGCTCGGATACTCAAGTAAGTAGCCCTGTGTCCGGACATATTGTCCATTTATTTATCATGAGTTTTGCCTTTTAACCCGCTATCCCTTGGACAGGAGTGGATAGCGCAAGCAAAACTGATACGGTGTCCGGGCCCCCTCCCTGAGATCATGCCGGATCCCGTGTTAATCAAAATGTTGGAGGTTGCACCTTTGGAGGAGGGCGAAGGGGGGCACAGGGAAACTACCACCTCTGCCAAGGAGGCTTTCAGTAAGGGGGGAATCGAGAATCCCTCCTTCTAGGGGGAGAAGAGGACCGCATCCGAAGATCCGGAGGCCAAGGCCTCAAAGCGGGGAAAGAAATCCGCACCGGAAGGTCCTGTGCAGGGGAGAGCCCCGGCCGCACAGTCTCCCCAGAGGAATCAGCCCTCCAGCGAGCCGTAAGTAAAAAGGTGGAATTTTGTAATAGGGGACACCCCTGCTTTATTTCTAAGGGTAACCGAAGTTTTCACCTTGTAGTTCGGATCTCAGCCCATCTCAGCAGAGCTCATCTTCGGGGAACCTTCGTCCAGAGATGATGGAGAGCGAAACGCCTCCATCTGCCACCTCGTCGGAAGGGGCGGACGACCCTGAGGTGTCGTCACGGAGGGTCTCCCCGAGTCCGGTGGGGCCGGGGAGTTCGGCACCCACTGGAGTACGGCCGGTGGAGCTGCAGGATTTGCTCAAGAGGGCGTCTATCTCAGAAGATCACCGCACATTAATGAGTATGGTGATTGAAAGGATCTCATCCACCGAGAGCAGGTTGTATGAGGCCGCCGGAAGTTTGCTGACGGGGTTTGAGGTACGCAAAAAATGACATACCTTTTGACAGTTTTGCACATGGAGTGCACCCTATATAGATAGTAGCCCCTGAGACTTGGTATGCTATCAAAAGCGACAGCGTGCCGAGGATCATAATCTCAGTTATAGGATGCCGGCTTTCTTATGCAGGTGGCGGAACGTTCGGTGGCCAGCCGGACTGATGGAATTGCCGAGCTGAAGCGGCAACTCGACGTTGCGGATGCGGACATTGCGCTAGTCAGTAAACGACTTAACGAGTCACAAGGTAGGTGGTTGCTCCGCGGTCACTTAGTAAGGGAGCTGATGCCCGTTCCTTACAATTTGTATGCTTGATGCAGATGGTGCCACTGGTGTGGAAGACCTTTGAGCAGAGCTTGCTCGAGCCAAGGAGCAAGCCAGAAAAAGTGATGCGGCTCCCTTGATGGCAGCGGAAGAGCTAAAAGTTGAAAAGGCTGCTCACTACCGAAGCAGGGAGGAGATGGCCGGAATGGCCATGAAATTAAAAGATGCTACCGACCGCTATGAGGTTCTTGAAAGAGAACGCCGAGCGGAGCAAGAGGACCTGAAGAGGGCCGCCACCGAAGCCAAGGATGCCCGTAGTGCGATGCGGGCTATGAAGGAGGAACTGCGTCAGGCCGGAGATATTGCGGCTGGAAAGCCCTTTCTGCTGCGTAGGAAGTTCACGGATCCGAAGTATGCTCAGTTGGGCCAATTGTGTGGTGCGGAGGATCCTTATCTGGATTTGGCGGCGAGTCCGGCGGACGCGGTCGTGCACTTCCGAAGCCAGAAGGATCACGAAATGGAAGAGCTTTTTTGGTCTAAATTCCATAGTCCGGAGCGTCCACTTCCGTTGACTGACCGGCTGGCTGAGTGGGCTGAGTTGAATAGATTGTCCGGACTTGCCATGATAGGTGTGGTCGCTCATCTGTGGCCGGAAAGGCCCAAGCCTGAGAGTTATTTTGGCTTGTTGCAGCGATTCCTTGGGGCGGTGCCGCATATCGAGGCGATGAAGCGGTCGGCATGCATAAAAGGTGCATGGATGGCTCTCGCCCGTGTTAAGACATACTGGGCAAAGATGGATGCCACCGCTGTTACATCCCGGGGTTCGGACAAAGGCCGATTACCCGCCGAGCACTATTTTGAGGAAGTCCTGCAGGGCGCTCGTTTAATAGAGTCGCGGTGCTCGAAAGATGTTATGTTCAAATGACGTGTATGATTTATGAGATCATGTTTATAATGCAATAGCTTTTCATACTTGTGCGTTCAAGTATTGAACTATCTCCTGTGCGGCCGTGTATGTATAACCTGAAAGATGGCAGTCTTTGGCTTCAGCCCCCACGCACATGGTGCGGGGGTGTTTGCAAAAAGAAAAGTGCTTTTTCACACTTAATCCAACGTCTTGGTCCTTTGAAGGAGGTGATAGCGTAGCAAACTAGGCAACCGGACTATAATGCTTTATCACTTTCACTTAGCCATAGGAGCTCGAAGGTGGGGCTACTATATAGCCCCTAGAGGCACCGTGCTTCTCCGAACTCGGGGCGCATATGTGCCTGACCGGGAAGCGGTCCTTCGTCAAACCGGAGGAATTCTAAACAATCCAGTAGTCGATCGAGTGGTTGACCAGTCTCTCGCTATATCATGACAGTCAGTTTTCGGCTTTCTCTACTGAGGTGCTCGGCCGGCCGAGCTGGGGCACAATCACAGTAGTTCTCCTGGTGCCGCGTTAGCCGATGATGCGGAACGTAAGGCAGCAAAACACAGGAGCCGGGCAAACCCAACATTTGACCAAAGACATGATTCGGAGCTGATGCATATAAGGCCTAACTCGAGACGCCGAACACTCCCTGAGGTGTTCGATCTTTATGATACCGGGCATGACAATGCCCTAAGCCCCTAGTGTCCAGGTACGGGCGGGAACTTCTGACGCGGCCGATGCCAAAACGCCAGCCTCCTCCTCGATTATGGTAAGAAACCGGGGGATGTGTATCAACAAGAGACAGTAAGAAAGGTTTACGCAGGGTCTTAATCTGAAAAGAATCCTTGTAACGGGTCCCTGTTGCACGTCTGCGCCTGTGTCTCCGTTGTGCTATATCCTGGACGGGTGTAGCATGTGCTTCATCTATAAAAGAGAAGAACTTAGTTTGGAAAAGTATCATGCAAAAGGTGTAGTTAAAATAAAGTATGATGAATTTGAGCTTTATTGGCTCTCATTGTTTGTACGTGCAGCCCCTTGTAAAGGGGTATGCGGCGGTGAAGCCCCTTGTTTATTTATGCCGGACTCGCCTAACCGTGTCCAAGGTCTGAATGACCTGTTTTAGGGCTTTGACCAGCAAGGTTGGATTAGTGTGCGGCTGTCAAAGCAGTCTCACGTTTTCCGTGGTCGAGGAACACTCAGATTTATCGTTTGCTGAGATTATGCCGTAAGGACCACGTATTTTAAGTGTAAGAGACGCGTAATGCGGTATTGTGTTAAAGTTGGCGAATGCTTCGCGTCCCAGTAGTGCTTGATAGCTACTTTTGAATGGGGCGATATGGAAAATGAGCTTTTCACGACTGAGGTTGTCGGATGAACCGAACACGACCTCTAATAGCGCAGAGCCTGTATATTTGGCGTAAAGGCCAGGCGTCACTCCTTTGAAGGAAGTGCTGCTATGGTGAGTTTCGGTAGGGTCTATCCCCATTCTGCGAACGGTGTCCTGGTATAGCAGGTGCCGCACTATGTTTCTGTGTTATCACATGGAGTGAGTTCATTGTTTTGTCTTCTAGTGGGAAAGTCTTCTGTTTTCTGGCGTGCTGCTTGTGGGGTTCGTCGTCTTCGCTTGGTGTGTTGGACCCCTTGCGTTCGGCGTTAAGTCGGCCGGACTGCTTGAAGACCCAACAATCTCTGTGGATATGGTTTGCAGGCTTCCCGGGGGTACTATGTATTTGACATATCCTATCCAAAATTTTGTTTAGGTTGGATAGCTCCTCACTGTTGTCCTTGAGGGGCAGTGTTTTATTATTCGGCCGAGAGCTTTTGAATCCGGGGTTGATCGCCGTGCTGTTTGGGCCATTTTCCTTATTTCGGCACTGATCTTTTTTGCGTCATGATTTCCCATTTCCATCCCTGACTTCGGATGTACTCGGGTCGCTGGTGCTGCATCTAGCCAGCCAGTTGTCTTCCCCCGCGCAAAAGCGGGTCATGAGGCTTGTTAGTGCGGCCATCGTTCTTGGTTTTTCCTGGCCGAGGTGTCTGGCGAGCCATTCGTCTCGGACGTTGTGCTTAAAGGCTGCTAAGGCTTCGGCGTCCGGACAGTCGACTATTTGGTTCTTTTTGGTGAGGAACCTGTTCCAGAATTTTCTTGCTGACTCTCCGGGCTATTGAGTTATGTGACTTAAATCGTCTGCATCCGGAGGGCGGACATAAGTCCCCTGAAAATTTTCTCGAAACACATCCTCGAGCTCTTCCCAACTTCCAATGGTGTTTTCTGGGAGGCTTTTGAGCCAATGCCGAGCTGGCCCTTTGAGCTTGAAGGGTAGGTATTTTATGGCATGGAGATCCTCTCCTCTGGCCATATGTATGTGTAGGATATAGTCCTCAATCCAGACTCCGGGGTCTGTTGTTCCGTCATATGCCTCTATGTTGACGGGTTTGAATCCCGCTGGAAATTCATGGTCCAGTACCTCATCGGTGAAACATAGTGGGTGTGTGGTGCCCCTGTATTTAGGTGTGTCGTTGTCTTAAAATATTCGGCGGGTTGTATTGCTCCCTGGAGTCTTCTTTTTTGGCCCATAGATGGACCTAACCGGGCCATCTTTCTTGCGAGGATCTTTATGTGGATCGTATGCCGGCTTGTGTGCGGTGCCCCTTTCCGCTCTTAGCCTGTCATCTGGTCGTCTATCCGGCCAGGCGGTGTTTTTGTTTTTTGACTGTGGGGGCTCTACGGCCTCATCGTCAAATTCGGGCAACAACTTGCGCTTCGGGTAGCTCTTCGCCTGCTGACTATTGCCGTATTTATCTGCGGTAGTGAGTACTTTGCTCCATCTCATTCTGAGTGTGTCCTTCGCTATTTTGAGCTTCCGCTTTTGCTTCTTCAGACTTCTTGCAGTGGCGACGAGCCGTTTATGAAGGTTCTTATGCTCCGGTGGTTTGTCGGGCGTGAGATCGTCTGGACTGTTGTTTTCACCGGGGATGGGTTGCTTGTCCAATCCATCCTGTTCGGATGGTTGCTTGGTGGCATGTTCATTGTCCACCGCTTCACCCTGCTCTAAGGCTGGGTCAGTATGGGTGCCGTTGTTATCGAGGCGGGACTTCGGGCGGCGCTTGCGTCACCGTTTTGG
The DNA here is from genome assembly GCF_018294505.1 of Triticum aestivum. Lineage (NCBI taxonomy): Eukaryota > Viridiplantae > Streptophyta > Magnoliopsida > Poales > Poaceae > Triticum > Triticum aestivum. The sequence goes on from NC_057801.1 coordinate 102,252,576, forward strand.
TTGTTTGTTGGGGGAGTTGTCCTTCGCCACGTCCCGTTGTTCCTCGTTGTCACTTCCTTTTGGTGTATCCACCATGTATATGTCATATGATGAGGTGGCTTTCCAGCGCCCAGTAGGCGCTGGTTCTTGGTCGTCTCCGGCATCGTCATCCATACCGTCGATGTCTTCGGAGTCGAAGTCTAGCATGTCGGTTATATCGTCGACAGTGGCTACCAAGTGGGTGGTGGGTGGGCATTGAATTTCTTCGTCGTCCGTACCCCAACCGTCCTGACCGCAGTCCGGCCAGGGCTCTCCTGATAACGAGAGATACTTTAGCGAACTCAAGATGTCGCCGAAAGGTGAGTGTTGAAAGATGTCCGCAGCGGTGAACTCCATCACCGGCGCCCAATCGGATTCGATTGGAGGGGGCGCGGAAGGTTCGGAATTCGGCGAGGAGTCTGGCACCTTGGAATCACGAGCTTCATGAGGGACTAGGTCAGTGTTCGGCTCTATCGACGTAGAGGTTGCAGCCCTCGAGGCGGTGTCTAGCCACCCGTCCTCGATCTGCGCAGCCGGCTCTGAATTGAAGATCGGAGCGGACTCGTGTGCGGCCTCCAGGTTACTGTCCGGCTGCAGAGCTAAGTCATGCCCGTCGTGACAGTGCGGCGCGCTTGGCTGTGGCTCGAATCCATCGAAGATCAAGTCCCCGCGGATGTCAGCCGTGAAGTTCAAACTTCCGAATCTGACCTGACGGCCAGGGGCGTAGCTTTCGATCTGCTCCAGATGGCCAAGCAAATTGGCCCGCAGTGCAAAGCCGCCAAATACGAAGATCTGTCCGGGGAGGAAGGTCTCACCCTGGACTGCGTCGTTGTTGATGATCGAAGAAGCCATCGAGCCTATCGGTAACGACACAGAGGAACTCTCAATGAAAGCACCAATGTCGGTGTCAAAACCGGCGGATCTTGGGTAGGGGGTCCCGAACTGTGCGTCTAGGTGGATGGTAACAGGAGACAAGGGACACGATGTTTTACCCAGGTTCGGGCCCTCTTGATGGAGGTAAAACCCTACGTCCTGCTTGATTGATATTGATGATGTGGGTATTACAAGAGTAGATCTACCACGAGATCAAGGAGGCTAAACCCTAGAAGCTAGCCTATGGTATGATTGTTGTTCTCCCTACGGACTAAAGCCATCAGGTTTATATAGACACCGGAGAGGGCTAGGGTTACACAAAGTCGGTTACAATGGTAGGAGATCTACATATCCGTATCGCCAAGCTTGCCTTCCACGCCAAGGAAAGTCCCATCCGGACACAGGACGAAGTCTTCAATCTTGTATCTTCATAGTCTTGGAGTCCGGCCAATGATGATAGTCCGGCTATCCGGACACCCCCTAGTCCAGGACTCCCTCACTCTCCCTCTCTCCTTGCTGGATCAAGGCATGGGAGACGTCACCGAGCTGCATGTGTGTTGAACGCGGAGGTGCCGTCCGTTCGGCACTAGGATCATCGGTGATTTGGATCACGACGAGTACGACTCCATCAACCCCGTTCACTTGAATGCTTCCGCTTAGTGATGTACAAGGGTATGTAGATGCACTCTCCTTCCCCTCGTTGCTAGATTACTCCATAGATTGATCTTGGTGATGCGTAGAAAATTTTGAATTTCTGCTACGTTCCCCAACAGCATCTAGGCCGTAGTACGGTAGTACGTGGCGTGCTAGCTGCCGGTGCAGCGTGCACTCACCTCCCGGGCCAGTGCGCTGTCGGCACTGCTCGCGGATTCGCCTCCAAACATCGGCGATCGAGCGACAAGCGGTGCTGGTGGACTTCGCCCACCGTACACCGATCTCGAGCTATAAAACGGCCACGGTGCTCCTTCTTCTTCCTCCTCCTGACCTCGCTCTCCTTCTCCTCCCTTCTCCTTAATTTCTGCCTGCAGGAGCTCGAGATGAGGCTCTAATGGCGGAGGTGATGCCGGACTGGTACGTGATCCTGATGTGCGGAGGGTTGGCGGCATTGCTAGGGTTCTCCATGCTCTTGTGCGTGATGATCCTCGATGATCGTCGTGATGCGGCCGCTCGAGTGTTAGCTCTCCGCGGTGGCGGTGATCACGATGATTAGGTGCGGTGTCAGGTGCTAACTGCTGTCAGGGTGCCGGAGGTAATTTGTACCTGAGTAATTTCTCACAAATCTCTCCCTCTGAGACTGTGTGGTGTTAGGGAGGTGATTAGCTTGGTGCAAAAATGTGCACGTGGATTTGCACTAGGTCGCGTGGTTGGGGTCGTGAGTCTGCTGTTATGGTGCTGCGTGAAATAAAAATCTATGTCGTGAAGAAATGTATGCTGCAACAACTCCGAGAAAAATCTCACTTCAGGATTTACTGAGAGTGAAAACAGTTAATAGAATTTTACCGAAGTAAAATCACTCACATAGACTGAAACTGATTTAAATTCATCGCACAAATTTAGGATACCACACACAAGTTGCAGTACATAAATAACTGTAGGGACAATAAACACAGCAGTGACATCTATAATGATAATGGCAATTGGACAGGGTCCTGGGAAAAAGTCTCTGGAATCGGGGCACACTCTTCTTCTATCGGGGGGAGTGGATTGACCAGCCGATGAATGTGCCTTTCCTGGTTGGGCCTTAGTGGTCTGCCGATGGCGATCTGAGGATTCAAATCAGCGAGGCTCTAGAGATAGCCCATTACTCGCTGGGTCAAACGCTCTTGCGTGATGACATACTGGGCAAGATTGGCCAGTACTGGGTCTCTCTCGATTCGTCCACCGGGAAAAGATGTTACTTCTCCAGGTGCTGCACGACTCGGGAAATAATAATACCCCCATCCGCTGGCATAGGGTACCGCGAATCGAAGGCGTGTAAGTGCCTCAAACGCAGCAGCTTCTGTGGACATATGCGGAGTCGGCATAGATTTCCCCACGAAGGAAGCTTCCGTGGGGTCTTGGTTTGGGTTTGCGGGAGGGACGTTCACCACTGCCCAATATTTCGAGGTGGATGGGGTGATCCTTGATTTGAGCAACACATACTGGGGTGGATGGATAGCACTCATGGTACTGCAGGTAAAGTCCCACAAGATTTTAACAAAGCTACCTGGAGTTGCATCTGGAGTCCTCATATAAATACTAGGGCTCGGCATGGCAATGGAAATGGTTGTGCGAGTGGTGATCAAGGTGAGGGGTACTTGGCAAGGTCACGGGGTGGCCTTTTATATAGCATTGGGGCTAGGTTATTTACCATGGTGAAGGGTAACTAGTCTATCGCGTCTGCTCCATGGGGTCGGGGACAATGCTATAGCTACACATATCTCGTAAAAGTGACGTATTACTGTGGGCGTCGTCGGTGTGATTTTGGTGGCTGTGCCCAAAAAAATGCAACCCCATGCTCACATATTTAATGCTAGGCTACTATTTAAAACAGAGGCACACAAGTAGGCTGCGATTATTCAAGTCGATGCAAGGTTACATAATTACAGGGCGCGAGCGTACTAAGACTCGGTACTACTCGAGTGACTTAGTCTACCTCATTTATATCTAAACGAGCCTGCCTTGTGGACGTCGAGGCTTCTCCACAGGTTTCGCCGTCGGGATTAACTTGAGGGGGTTGAGGGGCTGCCGGGTCGGGGTAGCGATGATGACCATCCCGGGGATTGTTGGCCACAACCCCACTGGAACGTGTTCCCAAAAGGCGACGAAGCACTTCTGGGGACACCAAAGTATTTTGGTCGATGGTCGGGGCAGACCTCAAGGACTCGATCGGGTGTCCGAACAGCACGACTGGGTTGTTGGCGTCGGGCTCATCTTCTCCTCTCGCCGGGGCTCGGCGGACCAGCTCTCCACGAGCTGCGATCAGATCAAGGGTGATTTGATTGAACAGTTCCTCTAGTGCACCTACATAGCGCACTAGATGCAATAATGCAGGATCCGTCTCGTGATCTCCATTGACAACCTGGGGTGGCCTACCATACCCGTCACGGCTGGGGTAGTAGTAGAACGAACGACAGTTAACTCTGGGCAACAAGTGTCGGAGTTGAACTATAGCCTCTCGAGCAGCTAGTTGAATGGCTTGTGGCTCAAAGGAAGTTGTCCTTCCGGTGAACCTGTAGGGGCGTTCTGGCGATAGAACCCTACCATAGATGTGTACAGTGGCCCAGAATTGATGGCTCTCACTGCTCATGGGCCCTTGGTACACAACATATTCTGGAGGCTCCTCTAATGCAAAGGCACGGCGGGTGAGGTTTGCTAGCACGGTCACAAATCCTCCAAGGTTGTTTGCCATGGTTTCATTGTGCACGACGGGGCCAGGCATTATGGCTAGGTTTGGGGAAAGAGGCTGTGTTGTGCGGTGTTGAGGTTAGCGTGCCCTTTTTATAGAAACAGAGGGCGGAGTCTTCCTTCGCATGCTTGCGAATGAGACAATTTAGGTGTCGGTCACTGGCGCGTGATCGACAGGCTAGGCTGGTAGGTTGGGCACCGACTGCCAAAAAGGGTGTCGGGTCCCTGTGGGGCTATCTTACGCGAGAAGCTTGGCCGGGGTTAGGTTATGGTCTGGTGGTTTGGTTGACCTAGGTTTACTGACCTAGCTAAGATAGGATTAGCCAATGGTCAGCCTGGCTCTGATACCAAGTCTGTCAGGACCGGATTTCGGGATATTAATTTCCCAGAAAATGGCCCTTATGCTCACCAGCCCCAGGGTTACTGTTAGCTGGAGAGACACAAACTTGATACAATAACTCCAAGCAAAATACATGATATGTAGTACAAGACCATTCTGGCCTATGAGTACAACACAAGGTTTCTAGTGGTTGATGGCGGAAGCGGTTTGTGGTCATCAGCGTCTGTGGAACTCCATTTCCCACAGGAACAGCTGACCAGGTTAACTCCTATCTTCGCGAGGCTGCTATCACCATGGATTAGGTTCCGGGGCTGTCATCGCAACGCTCCTCTCCAAGCAATAAATCTGGCCAAGACAATAGCCAGGGACAAGCCAGTGAGTACTTTGAATGTACTCGCAAACATTATGAACACAGGTATAATGTAACAAACGATAATCATGCTCTGAAATATTCTATGATCACAACGTCAGTCACAGAAATAAAATACATGATGCACGCAAACAAGTTATTCACGTAGCACATGAATAATGCAATTAGAGAGTAGAAATAGAATGCCTCAGTCGGGCGTCTGAGCGACACCACAGAAAGGGCTCATAAGTGAAATAAGTAACAAACATGCCGCAGTCAGGCGTCTGTGCGATGCCACATAAAGGGCTTATAAAGTGAATACATAACAGGCATGCCACAGTCGGGCGTCTCAGCGACACCACATAAAGGGCTTATATGGTAAATAAATAACAAACATGCCACAGTTGGGCATCTGTGCGACACCACATAAAGGGCTTATATGGTAATTAAATAACAAACATGCCACAGTCGGGCGTCTATGCGACACCACATAAAGGGCTTATAACAGAATAATCACAGTGAATATCCAGGAGGTAGAACCGTCCCAGGGATACTCAATAAATCAAGTAATGAAAATAGTTAGTCCACAATAATAATAATCATAATCATCATATATGACCAGTCAAAATCAATGTTCTGACTTAGTTGTTTTTCCTCCGGAGACCGACACTAAGACCGACACTTGACCCAACCTAGACTGTAGTCCTTAACCATGGACACGGCTATTCGAATAGATATAATCTCTGCAGAGGGTGTACTCTTTACCCACGAGTAACGGATTCAGTTAGTCCATCCAGACTAATTCCGCTTGCGGTCTTTTAGTTGAAAACACACCCAACCGCACACACCAGCTTGACTCATCGGTGTCTGGAATCACCCACGACACTCGTTAAGCAAAACTCTAAGTGGGGAGGCTACAACCTCGATTAGCATGGGATCACAAAATTTATACCGCGCGCAAACTGGGGAAGCTACCCCCTTCGGCTACAACCAAAACACCCATGCCCCCGGACCAGGTGGCATGCCTATCGGATGCAGCCGGTATCTTCCACCATGGCCTCTCTGTACGGTGTGTGCTAGAAAGGGGTTGACAACTTACTGAATCGTACCCTACCTACGGCAGGGACAAGTGGTAGTACGAAACAAGTATGGGGGTTACTGGAACAAGACTCGATCTATGGTCGACTCAGGAGGTTTAGGTGTTACTTGCACGATTAGCATAACAAATATGTTTTCAACCAACAGACATAACCACCACTCATCATGTCTCACTATGCCGTACCGGACACAATCGTCTCAACGAGGACCGGAGACAAGCTCGTGTCTACCCAAGACAGAGGTTTTCCCGGGTTCCTCCCGGTATGCATGAGAGGCATATGATGGTGACTACTATCCCAAGCATATCAAACTCCAACGACATGAATCATCAAAATGCACTCATGAGTTTGAACGTATCATCACATAAAATAACGGATACTCCGTGTCGAGATGGTATTGCAACCGTATCAGTAAACACACACAAAATTATGCCAGGGTTCAGAATCCTTGCCTTCAAGTTGTGGGGAGGCAGGGTGCATCCCAAAACCTTTGAAAGTTTTCTTCTCTCTCCAAAAATCCTATTTAAAATTTTGAATTAATACATAGTTTCAAAAACAGTACAAAAAAGTTGTCTGAATTTTTTGGAAATAAATCTTAAAATAAACTAGACAATATTTGAGAGGTAGGAAAAAGAATCAACTCATTTGGAGTTATATTTAAAAAGTTATAGACAGTCAAAGTTTTGGTCAAAAATCTGTTTTTAAAATAAAACAGAAAAAGGAAAAACATTTCGAAAACTGACCACGTCGAAGGCTTATTCCGAGTTTACGTCTCCACTTATCCAGCGTGGACCGCGCGTGGGTCACTGACAGTGGGTCCAGTGGGCCCACTGGTCAGGTTTGACTAGTCCCCCGCCTTCTTCCTCCTCTGACCGAGTCGAGGCGGGGGCTCCGGCGATCGACGCCGGCGAACGGCGGTTCCTCGCGGGGAGTTGAGGGCGGGGATGGATCCGCGGGTTCAGGGCGGTCCTCCCGGTGGTCGAGAGGGTGGCGGGGACGAAGGGAGTCGCTGGCGGGGATGAAGGGAGTCGCTGGCGGCGAGCTTTGCGGCGGATTGCAGTTTCGGGAGTTTTGGGGTATGGGCTATGGTGCTTCCCGATCGGCGCTGAGGGGGTGGGCGGCTCCGCACGGTTGAGGGGAGAAGGATGGAAGCACGGGAGGGGTTTGGGGACTTCGGTCTTGGCCGGATTTCACCGGAGTGAGGCGGCGGCCGAACCTGTCGAGGACGAGAAAGACGGCCGTCATCAGCTGATTGCTGGCTACGGGGGCTCTAGAGGGTTGGTATGGGGCTGCTTGAGGGCCTGGACGAGCTCGGGGCCCCTTAAATAGGCGAGCAATGGCAGTTCCGCGGCGGCCGGAGATAGGCTCGACGGCGAACCGCCATACTGTGCTGCAGGGCGACGTGGTGGTGGTTTGGGCTGGTCGGCGCATTCCGATGAGTTCCCTACTGCTCAAGGGGGGCGAGCTGGCGCGTGTGGGTGGCTCGGGCGGCGCCGCCCATGGCTGGGCTGCTGTAGCCGGCCGCTTGTGGCCACGGCCGACCTGACAGCGGCCCTGTGGAGTGCTAGGGGTGGTCGGAGTGGCTCTGCGGTGCAGGAGGAGACAGGGCGCGCTGGCTGCGGTTGGCCAAGGGCCAGAACGGGCGCGGGGTGGGCAGCAGTGAGACGCGGCGGCTCGGTGCACGCGCTTGCAAAACGTGCGCTCTGGGCGCGCCCAGAGCATGCACGCTAGCTGCTCGACGAAATGCCAATGCATGCCACAGGGCTTGGGTGAGGCTGGCAATTAGCAGTACTAGGTTAGGGTTAGCAAGAAGGTTAAAGGACATGGGGGTTAGGTCAGGGAACCAAGCTTACAATGCTAACTAAAAACCATGCCAAAATTGGCCATTCCCACAAGGTGTTTGACATAATGCTTGAGGCATCTAGGCAGTTCTTGGAGTGGTCATAATCTCCAGATTGGGGTCTCTTTAGGTGTAGGTGATGGTGGCCAGGTTAGTTTGCCAAAAGTAGAAACTTGTTAGTGCAAATATTTGAGATAACCAATTCTGGACAGAATCTAAAGACTATCATATCATGTACCAAAAATATTCCAATGGGTGCATGCTCCTGGACTTAAGGGTTTTGTAGGAAGGACTACAAGTAGGAAAAAGAGTCATGGGTAAAGGAGCAAGTTAAGATATGGTTGCAGTACAAATCATCAAGTTGGACCAGAATAAAAATGAGGTTGATTCACTCAAAATTTTCAAAGGACATAACTGGGTTTTTGCATAAATATGGATAATATACTCCTACTGACCTCCCCTAATTTTGGTGGAAATTTTAAAGAAATATTTAAATAGGTTGTAGTGCAAAATTGCCCACTGGACCAGATTTGAAAATTTGGTGTAGAGCTCAAAATCTCCAATGAACAGAAGATGTTTTTGCATAAAAGTGATTTAGGGACATCATATGTCATCCCCAAATTTTGGTGAAAATTTTAGATGCATTTATCAAATGGTTGTAGTGCAAAAGAGGCTCCAAAACTTATGAAAAATCATTTTAAAAGAATAAAGCTCAGGAAAAACAATTATATAAATAAAACCATTGATTAAGAATTGTTTTATTGAGAGATTATAGAAGTCCAATAATATTTTTGGAAAGTTTCCACTTGGGGTAAAACTCCTCAATATTAAAGAAAAGTGGTTTTGAAATCAACAGAAAATCCAGAAAGCAAAAATTTTAAACTCCTGGCAAAGTTTTAATAATTCAAAACACGGTTAAATTTTTGGGGTGTTACAATGCGCTTTACACCAATATGACCTAAATGTCAATGCCACTAGTATGTTGCATTATCATTATAAACTTTGCATCTTTTGGCATCAATATCATGAATATGTGTATCACTATGATCGAGATTCAATAAACCATTCACCTTGGGTGTATGACCACAGAATGTTTTATTCATGTAAATAGAATAACAATTATTCTTTGACTTAAATGAATAACCGTATTGCAATAAACATTATCCAATCATATTATGCTCAACGTAAACACCAAATAACATTTATTTTAGGTTCAGCACTAATCTCGAAGGTAAAGGGAGTGTGCGATGGTGATCTTATCAACCTTTGGAATCATTTCCAACACACATCGTCACCTTGCCCTCAACTAGTCTTTGTTCATTTTGTAACTCCTGTTTCATGTTACTAATCATAGCAACTGGACCAGTATCAAATACCCAGGGGCTACCATGAACACTAGTAAAGTACATATCAATAACATGTATATCATATATACTTTTGTTCACTCTGCCATCCTTCTTATCCGCCAAGTATTTGGGGCAGTTCCGCTTCCAGTGACCATTTTCTTTGCAGTAGAAGGACTCAGTTTCAGGCTTGGGTCTAGCTTTAAGCTTCTTCATGGGAGTGGCAACTTGCTTGCATTCTTCTTGGAGTTCCCTTTCTTTCCCTTGCCCTTTTACTTGAAACTAGTGGCCTTGTCAACCATCAACATTTGATGCTTTTCTTGATTTCTACCTTCATCGATTTCAGCATCACGAAGAGCTTGGGAATCGTTTTCGTCATCCCTTGCATATTATAGTTCATCATGAAGTTCCAGTAACTTGGTGATAGTGACTAGAGAACTCTGTCAATCACTATCTTATCTGGAAGATTAACTCCCACTTGATTCAAGCGATTGTAGTACTCAGACATTCTGAGCACATGCTCACTGGTTGAGCTATTCTCCTCCATCTTGTAGGCAAAGTACTTATCAGAGGTCTCATACCTCTCGACTCGGGCATGAGTCTGAAATACCAATTTCAGCTCTTGGAACATCTTATATGCTCTGTGACGTTCAAAACATTTTTGAAGTCCCGGTTCTAAGCCGTAAATCATGGCGCACTAAACTATCAAGTAGTCATCATACCGAGCTTGCCAAAAGTTCATAACGTCTGCATCTGCTCCTGCAATAGGTCCTTCACCTAGCGGTGCATCAAGGACATAATTCTTTTGTGGAGCAATGAGGATAATGCTCAGATCACAGACCCAGTCCGCATCATTGCTACTATCATCTTTCAACTTATTTTTCTCTAGGAACATATCAAAAATAAAATAGGGGAGCTATACGCGAGCTATTGATCTACAACATAGACATGCAAAAACTATCAAGACTAAGTTCATGATAAATTAAAGTTCAATTAATCATATTACTTAAGAACTCCCACTTAGATAGACATCTCTCTAGTCATCTAAATGATCACGTGATCCATATCAACTAAACCATGTCCGATCATCACGTGAGATGGAGTAGTTTTCAATGGTGAATGTCACTATGTTGATCATATCTACTATATGATTAACGTTCGACCTTTCGGTCTCAGTGTTCCGAGGCCATGTCTGCATATGCTAGGCTCGTTAAGTTTAACCCGAGTATTCTGCATGTGCAAAACTATCTTGCACCCGTTATATGTGAACGTAGAGCTTATCACACCCGATCATCACGTGGTGTCTCAGCACGACGAACTGTAGCAATAGTGCATACTCGGGGAGAACACCTGTACCTTGAAATTTAATGAGAGATCATCTTATAATGCTACTGCCGTACTAAGCAAAATAAGATGCATAAAAGATAAACATCACATGCAATCAAAATAAGTGATACGATATGGCAATCATCATCTTGTGCCTTTGATCTCCATCACCAAATCACCGTTATGATCACCATCATCACCGGCTTGACACCTTGATCTCCATCGTAGCATCATTGTCGTCTCGCCAACTATTGCTTCTACGACTATCGCTACCGCTTAGTGATAAAGTAAAGAAATTACATGGCGACTGCATTTCATACAATAAAGCAATAACCATAAGGCTCTTGCCAGTTGGCGATAACTTTTACAAAACATGATCATCTCATACAACAATTTATAAATCATCACGTCTTGACCATATCACATCACAACAAGCCCTGCAAAAACAAGTTAAACGTCCTCAACTTTGTTGTTGCAAGTTTTACGTGGCTGCTACGGGCTTCTAGCAAGAACCGTTCTTACCTACGCATCAAAACCACAACAATTTTTCATCAAGTGTGTTGTTTTAACCTTTAACAAGGATCAGGCATAGTCAAACTCGATTCAACTAAAGTTGGAGAAACTGACACCCGCTAGCCACCTATGTGCGAAGCACGTCGGTAGAACCAGTCTCATGAATGCGGTCATGTAATGTCGGTCCGAGCCGCTTCATCCAACAATACCGTCGAATCAAAGTAAGACGTTGCTGGTAAGCAGTATGACTATTATCGCCCGCAACTCATTGTGTTCTACTCGTGCATATAACATCTACGCATAGACCTGGCTCGGATGCCACTATTGGGGAAAGTAGTATTTTTAAAAAAATCCTACGATCATGCAAGATCTATCTAGGAGAAGTATAGCAACGAGCGGGGAGAGTGTATCCACGTACCCTTGTAGACCGAAAGCGGAAGCGGTTAGTAACGCGGTTGATGTAGTCGAACGTCTCCACGATCCAACCGATCCATGTACCGAACATACGGCACCTCCATGTTCAGCACACATTCAACACGATGACGTCCCTCGAGCTCTTGATCCAGCTGAGGACAAGGGAGAGTTCCGTCAGCACAACGGTGTGGTGACGGTGATGATGAAGTTACTGGCGCAGGGCTTCGCCTAAGCACTACGACGATATGACCGAGGTGTTAACTGTGGAGGGGGGCGCCGCACACAGCTATGACCGAGGTGTTAACTCCGAACAAACTTTGGTCATCAAATCACATAACTCATAATACAAATCGTCATCGAACGTTAAGCGTGTGGACCCTACGGGTTCGAGAACTATGTAGACATGACATAGACACATCTCCGGCCAATAACCAATAGCGGGACCTGGATGCTCATATTGGCTCCTACATATTCTACGAAGATCTTTATCGCTCAAACCGCATAACAACATACGTTGTTCCCTTTGTCATTGGTATGTTACTTGCCCGAGAGTCGATCATCGGTATCATCATACCTAGTTCAATCTGTACAACATGATTTGTGTTGGATGATATGATGAGACTATTATGTGTATGATATGGTGAGCATATTGCATGTTTATGATATGATTAGAATACTGTATAAAACCTGTACAAAAACATCGCAAATACATAGCAAAAAAAGATATGAGAGAATATAGTAGTAGCGCTCTTTAGCGTTGGACAGGAAAACGCTACTGCTAAAGCACTTAGCAGTAGCGCTGGTGTGGAAAGCGCTACTTGTAAGTAGGTATAGCAGTAGCGCGCGTCAAAACACGCTACTGCTATTCTTTAGATGTAACGCCGAATCAGTAGCGTGGGTACCCGTGCTACTAATACACCAAATTACCGCGCTACTACTAGGTTTTCCCCTAGTAGTGACACGACGGAACAACAAGGACGGATTCAGATGTCGGATTAACCGAAATCTTTTGCAACATGGGAAGACTTGGATGAGCTCAAGCAAAGGTTTCCATGAGCCATCCTTTGGGGACAAGTTGTTCAAGGGAGGGGGGCAAGTCAGTAGCGACAAAGTCAGCGACAAGCCTCTACACGCATCGCCAGTGCCGTTAGGCCCAAGAGAAGGATACGACATCCTTCTAATCTTTACACTGGAGACTAATGGGTCATCGGTCCTGTGGTTGGGGTTGGATTTGGAAACCAGCATGTTCAAGCAAGGATGGTGTGGCGGCGGCGGCATCCTCGTGGTGGACATGTGTCCTCGGGCTCTGCCGTTGCGATGGCGTTTGCACCAGCGTCGACGAGGAGCTTGGGAGGTAGTCCAGGAGCGGATGCAGATTGTGGTCTACGTCGAGGACATCTAAAAGACGAAACATATGCTGGGTTCGTGGTTCGTGGATAGCAGGTATGGTTTCCTCCGTCGGCGTCTTAGTCGTGGTGGGGTGCTAGATCTGGAGTTTGATGGCGTGTCTGGGGTGTTGCCCCGGTCTGATTCGTTCAGCAGCAATGTTTTTAGTGAGCCACCTTGGGGGTCCGCAAAGCTAGGTATCAGCGATGGATCCGCGTCGAGCTCGGGTGAGGAGGTGATCCGTCATTCTTTTCTTCGGTGGCTGCTGTGGTGGTGCCGGAGGCAGGTAACAGACGTTGGTGTCAAGCTCAGAGATTTTCTACTATCTTTTCAGTTTTGTCATGTCTATCCTTACGTAACTTGTACTTTATTATTTATGATATGAATGAGGAACGTATTACCATGCAAAAAAAAACACCAATGGGTCACGGGCCTGTTAAACATGGAAGGTTGTCATCTTTTGAAACCTGGCAAGTTTGACATGGCTGACCTTAGGAACATATAAGCAGGGACCTCCCATGTGAAGCGTTCTAATACATCATATAAACGCACGATGCATAGTGGCTTCCCTCGACTGGGCTAACATAGTGGAGCAGCGAGGCAAATATCAAGTA